>NW_007074551.1:53968-69008 GCF_000164805.1 Carlito syrichta | reverse complement strand
CCCGGCTCATTTTTTTGATTTATTGTAGAGATGAGGTCTTGCCAAGTTGCCCAGGCGGGTCTCGAACCTGCAGGCTCAGGCCATCCACTCACGTCAGCCTCCCAACGGCGTGGGATTACAGACTGAGCCACCGAGCCTGGCTTAGCTTTTTATTTTATTTTTATTAATTTTTTAATTTTTTCTGAGTTGGAGTCTCACTCAGTTGCCAAAACTGGAGTGCAGTGACCACTCCTGGCCACCGCAGCCTCGACCCGCTGGGCTCCGGCGATCCTTCCACTTCAGCCTTCCGAGTAGCTGGAATTACAGGCATGCACTACCACGCTCGGCTGATTTTTTGACTTATTGTAGAGATGAGGTCTCACTTCCCAGGCGGGTCTCAAACCTGTGGGCTTAGGCAATCCACTCACCTCAGCCTCCCAAAGGCACAGGATTACAGGCTGAGCCACCGAACCCGGCAGCTTTTTAAAAAATAGACCATGAGGCTAGCCTCAGTAAATATCACTATATTGAAATCATTCTGTGGTCAGAGGATATTCTCTGATCACAGTGGAATAAAGTTAACGTTCAACAAAAAATACAGGAAATCTGAAATTGCTTACAACGTAATACATTTGTAAAAAAAAAATCTGCAGATCAAATAAATTTAATGAAAATTAGAACATTAGCAAATATTAAATTATAATTAAGGTGTAGGAGTTATCAGAATTTGTGGGCTCAACTAAAGCAGAGCTTTTAGAGGACAATTTATACCTATAAATATAACATTAGAAAAAAAACAAGACTAGGCTAGGCTTGCTGGAGCATATCTGTAATCCTAGTACTTTGGGACAGGAGAATCACTTGCGACCAACTTGGTCAACATAGCAAGAGTCCACGTATACCAATACATTTTTGAAAATTAGCTGGCCTACCCGGACTCAGTGGCTCAGCCTGTAATCCCTTGTTTGGGGAGGCTGAGGTGAGTGGATTGCCTGAGCCCGTGGGTTCGTGACCTGCCTGAGCAACTTGGTGAGACCTCATCTCTACAATAAATCAAAAATTAGCTGGACATGGTAGTGCGCGTCTGTAGTTCCAACTACTTGGAAGGCTGAGGTGGAAGGATCGCCTGAGCCCAGCCGGTCAAGGCTGCGGTGGCCGGGAGCGGCCACTGCACTCCAGTTTGGGCGAGAGTGAGACTCCAACTCAAAAAAACAAAATTAGGTAAGTATTGTGGCGCATGCCTGTAGTTGGAAGGCTGATTGGGAAGATTGATTGCACCATTGCATTCCAATGTGAGTGACAAGGTGGAACTTTTGTTAAGAAAAAAGGGGGGAATTGGGGAGAAAGGACAGAAAAAGATCTGAGTATTACCTCAAACTTAAGAGCTAGAAGAGCACAATAAGCCCAAAGTAAATGGAAGGAAATTTTGTAAAACTTGCAGGAAATGATGAAATGGATATTGTTGCTGTTGCAGGAAAATGGAGAGACCATGACACCGAGGCTATTTCAGGAAGCAGTGTTTGTTGGCGCCTAGGCGACTCAGTGAGCTAACACTTCAAGGCTGAGCAACCCAGAGGAAGAAGAGAAGGATTTTTATATGTTGCATTCAGATGGGGAGGGGGTCGGGTTTTATGGTTATACATATTTTTGGAATTTGCAATGCTGTAATCAGCAGAAACAACTTCAAAGAATGGGTTGTTTACAGGATAGACATAATAAGCAGGAGTAGTAAACTGATAACTTCACAAAGGAAGAGGATGGGGGGGACAAAGCTGTAAACTGATTGCTATCTTGCGTTTACAGGAAAACGGTTTTTGGCTGTCTGCTTTCCCTTGGTCCCATGTCTAGCAGGTTTATTGTTTGTAGCTTAATCTTATAAAAATGGTTTTTAACTGTTTGCAGCCTCTCTCTGCCACATTGCAAAAAAAGTTAAAAGAATGTGCCTAGAAAATATTGATAAATGCGTAAGATTGATCAAGAGACAATAAATATCAGTAATATCAAGAATGAAGAGGTTCAGGAGTACAGATATTACAAATACAATTAGAGAATATTATGAAAAACTTTATCCTGATAAATTTGAAATTGTGTTGAAATGACAAAACAACTAAAAGCTTAAAAAGATATAGAAAGTGTGAATGATTCTATATCTATTTTAAAAAATTGATTTCAGCCGGGCTTGGTGGCTCAGCCTGTAATCCCGCGCCTTTGGAAGGCTGAAGTGAGTGGGTGGCCTGAGCCCAAGGGTTCGAGACCCGCCTGGGCAACTTGGAGAGACCTCATCTCTGCAATAAATCAAAAAAGCTAGCCGGGCGTGGTAGCGCGCACCTGTACTTCCAGTTACTTGGAAGACTGAGGCGGAAGGATCGCCAGAGCCCAGCAGGTCGATGCTGCAGTGGCCAGGAGCGGCCACTGCACTCCAGTCTGGGTGACAGAGTGAGACTCCAACTCAAAAAAAAAAAATTGTTTTCAATTGAAAATATTTACCACTATGTTATCTCCAGGTCCAAGTAGTATAAGTGGTGAATTATTCTAGTATATTAGGAAGAAATAACACTACTCACAGACTGTACAGAGAACAGAAGATGACTACATTGACTATATTATTTTATTGAGACCGGAATAAATTTGATTTCTAAACTTTATAAAGAAAAATTATGGACATGTGTCATTAACATTGATACAGGCTATGTGCCGTGGCTCATGCATGTAAATCCCTGTACTTTGGGAGGCTGAGGTGGGAGGATTGTTTGAGACCAGCCCAGGCAACATAGTGAGACCCTTGTCTCTACAAAAAATTAGCCACATATGGTGGCATGTGCCTATTGTCCCAGCTACTTGGGAGACTGAGATGGCAGGTTTGCCTGAGTCTGGGAGATTGAGGCTGCAGTGAGCCATGATCATACCACTGCACTGTAGCTTGGGTGAGAGAGGGAGACACTGACTCCAAACAAAAACAACAAAAAAATTGATATAGGCCATTGCTTTATTTTTATTTTTTAAATTTTTGAGTTGGAGTCTTACTCTGTCACCTAGGCTGGAGTGCAATTCTAGGCTCACAGCCACCGCAGCCTCGACCTGCTGGGCTTAGGCGATCCTTCCTCCTCAGCCTTCCAAGTAGCTTGAACGACAGGTACGCACAACCATGCCTGGCTAATTTTTTAATTTATTGCAGAGATGATTTCTCACCAAGTATCCCAGGCATATCTCGAATCCCCTGGCTCAGGCCTTCCTCTCGCCTTGGCCTCCCAAAGTGCTGGGATTACAGACTGAGCCACCGTGCCTAGCTGGCCATTGCTTTATTAAACTCTGCTTTGTCCACATGGCTCTTTGAGCTGTGGCCACCATGTTTCCTTAGCCTTGGCTACCTCCCCTACCTTGGGGAGGTAAATCTTCCTTTCTCTACCTCTCTCATTTACTTTCTAAATTTAAAAAATTTGATATCAAAATGTAATCAAAATGCTAGCAAATTGAGCCTACGAACATTAAAAAAAATTGATCAAGTGAGGTTTATTTTAGGGATAAACTTCGTTTATTATTTTAAGATATCTATATAATACAAGTTAGTGGAAAAATGATTGTATTCTCAATAGATATGAAAAGATATTTTGTAAAATTAAATGTGCATACATGGAATAGAAAGATAGTTCATTAGCACAGATCTACGAGAAACTATAGGAAACTTTATAGTTATTATAGTTAATGATGAAATAATGAAACCCCACATCCCATCCATTATTGACAATGAGAGAAGAATGCCCACTAATACCATACCTACTCAAATTATAATAGCGGTTCTAACAAATGCAATAAAATGGATTAAAAACCTGAAGGATCATTGGCAATAAAAAACGACATGTTTACTTTCCTTAGAGATTCTTACAGAAGAATATGTAGTTTGTTAGATTTAATAAGTGAATTTAATTAATTTGTTGGACATATGACCAGTAAAAAGTACTGATAAATGTTTGTATATAATTTTAAAAAGGAGGTTTAGGCCGGGCTTGGTGGCTCAGCCTGTAATCCCACGCATTGGGAGGCTGAGGTGAGTGGATTGCCTGAGCCCGCGTGTTTGAGACCCGCCTGGGCAACTTGGCGAGACCTCATCTCTACAATAAATAAAAAATTAGCCAGGTGTGGTAGCGTGTGCCTGTAGTTCCAGCTACTTGGAAGGTTGAGGCGGAAGGTTCGCCAGAGCCCAGCAGGTCAAGGCTGCGGTGTCCGGGAGCGGCCACTGCACTCCAATCCGGGCGACAGAATGAGAATCCAACTCAAAAAAAAAAAGACACCCTTTAGAAATCATTTAAAAAGCTCATACCTAATAAGAAATAGAACAAAAGGCATGAGATATTTAAATCAAACAGTAAAATGGCAAAAGAATTACAAGTGGTAGATCCCTGATTCATAATGATTTGAATTTTTTTTCCTTGTATCAGTGTGTCTCTCTGTCACCTAGGCTGGATTGTAGTGGGATGATGAAAGCTCACTGCAAGCTGGGCTCAGTGGCTCAGCCTGTAATCCCGCGCCTTTGGGAGGCTGAGGTGAGTGGGTTGCCTGAGTCCATGGGTTCGAGATCCGCCTGCGCAGCGAGACCTCATCTCTACAATAAATCAAAAAATCAACTGGGTGTGGTAGCACGCGCCTGTAATTCCAGCTACTTGGAAGACTGAGGTGGAAGGATCGCCGGAGCCCAGCAGGTCGAGGCTGCGGTGGCATGGAGCGGCCACTGCACTCCAGTCTGGGCGACAGAGTGAGACTCCAACTCAAAAAAAAAAAGAAAGCTCACTGCAACTGAATCACCTGGACTCAGGTGATCCTTTTACCTCAGCCTCCTGAGTAGCTGGGTCAACAGGCATGTGCCACCATTCCTGACTAATCTTTTGATTTTTTTTTTTTTTGTATAGTGATAAAGACTTGCTATGTTGCCTAGGCCTCAAACTCCTGGGCTCAGGTGATCCTCCTCAACCTCTCAAAGTGCTGAGATTACAGGCTTGAGCCAGTGTGCACAGCCTTAACTTAGGACTTTTTGACTTTTTTCCTGTTGCAGAAACAATAGGCATTCAGTAGTACATCAGTAAATTACATGAGATAGTCTACACTTGCTTATAACATAGACGATGCATTAGTTGATTTCTTGCAATTTTAGGGCGATACGTTTTGAATATGTTTACGGTAGGGCTGATGCTAAGCTATGATTTTGGGTAGGTTAGGTATAGCTGTGTTAAATGCATCTTCAACTTATGTTTTCAAGCTACAGTGACTTTATTGAGACATAACCCCATAGTGAGTCAAAGAGCATCTGTATGTCAATAGATATATTAACAGGCAAAACAGAAAGTCCACAACCACCATCACACCTGGCTCTCTTCCACATGTGCCATCTCTTGGCTGAAGGTCAACAGCACAGTCAGTAATATCTTATACAATACCTCACCTTAGGGGAAGGTCTGATCCCAGACCCCAGCTAACACCAATATCCAAGTCAACTTGGCCACTCAGGCTGCCTTGAGCCCATGCACTACCCAGTACAGAACTGCCACAGCTAGCAACAGAGAACCTCAACACAACAAGGCTATATATACTAAGGGAACCTTACAATGCCCTTTGCCAAACTCAAATAAGAACTAGTCAACCCAAATGAGAAGGAACCAGAAAAATAATTCTTGCAGAAGGAAAATATCATTGTTCAACACCCCTAAAGACCGCACTAACTCTTTAGCAATGTATACTAGCCAAAGTGAAATCTTGGAAATTCCAGAGATGAAATTCAAAAGGTTGGTTATGAAACTGTTCAATGGGATTTGGGAGAAAGTTGAAAACCAACATAAAAAAATTTAAAAAGCTATTTAGGACATGAACACAACATTTTCTAATGAGATAGACATCTTAAAAAAATAACAAGTGGAAATTCTGGAAATGAAAGACCCATTTAAGGAAGTACAAAATGCAATGGAAAGTTTAAAAAGTAAACTAAAAAAGTGGAAGAAAGAATCATAGAACTTGAAGACAAAGCTTTTAAATTAACCCAATCAGACATGAATAAAAAAAAGTCAACAGAAAAGAATAGTCTTCTGGAAATGTGGGATTATGTCCAATCCCAAATGTGAACATCATAGAAGATAAAACAGGTTTTTGAATCCTATTCAAGGGAATAATGGAGGAAAACGTCTCTGGCCTTTTCGATTTAAAATATCCAGATACAAGAATTCCAAAGAACCTCCGAAGATTAATTGTGAAAAGTCATCCCCACGTTATATAATCATCAGTTTTATAAATGGAGAAATGAAGTCCTTCTCAGGCAAGCAGTGTCTGAGGGGATTTGTCATCACAAAAATGCCTCTACAAGAAATACTCAAGGGAGTTTTAAATACCGAAACAAAAGGACAAAATACACCAATAGAGAAATGCTGGAAATCATAACACAAGACTTATCAGAAACAAAAACAGAAAAATAAAACAACCAGATAACTAGTATGATGAATGGAATACTACCTTACATATCATTATTAACCCTGAATGTAAATAGCCTCAGTGCCCCTACAAAGGAGATTACGAGTGACAGAATGAATTAAACAAACCACAACCCAAATATCTGCTGTCTTCAAGACATACAGACTCTTATAGACTCAAAGGAATGGGAAGAAATATCCCACACAATGGAAATCATAAAGAAGGAGGAGTAGCGATTCTCATATAACAGTCTTTAATAGCAGTAAAAAAAAAAAGCAAAAGTGGTTACTTTATAATAATAAAGTGATCAGTCAAAAAAAAAAGTAATGACAAATGGGAATGGATTAAGCAATCCATTCAAATGGCAGACATTAACAAAAAATGAAAAATCAGCATCCAACGGTAGGCTGCTGGATAGGATACACACTTCAGATTCAAAGATACAAAGAGATTGAAAATAAAAAGTATGGAAAAACATGTCATGCCTACACCAACCATAAGAAAACTGTAGCCATACTGATACCAATTGAAAATAACTAAAATGACTGGGCTTGGTGGCTCAGCCTATAATCCCGCACTTTGGGAGGCCAAGGTGAGTGTATTCCCTGAGCCTGCAGGTTTGAGACCCACCTGGGCAACTTGGCGAGACCTCATCTCTACAATAAATAAAAAAAATTAGCTAGGCATGGTAGCGCGTGCCTATAGTTTCAGCTACTCGGATGGCTGAGGCAGAAGGATCGCCGGAGCCCAGCAGGTCGAGGCTGCGGTGGTGGCCAGGAGCAGCCACTGTGCTCCAGTCTGAGCGACAGAGTGAAACTCAAAAAAAAAAAGAAAAGAAAAAATGACTAAAACAATTTTGCTAGAGCTACAGAGGGACATTCTGTAATAATAAGAGTCTGTTCATCAGAAGTGTATAATGATATACATTTGCACTTGACAGCACCAAAAATACCTGAAGCAACCACTGACAGAATTGAAGGGAGAAAAACATAATTCAGTAATAGACTTCAATACACCATTCTCATAATGGACAGAAAGTTAAGCAGTTCAGCATGAGAATACTTGAACAACACTACACGTCAACTCGACTTAAAAGATATCTGTTGAATGCCTTACCCAGCAACAGCAGAATATACATTCTTCTCAACTGTACACAGATCATTCTGAAATATAGTAATGCTAGGCTATGATATAAACCAACAAATTTAGAATGATTGAAATAAGCATCTATATATCAGTAGTAATGTCAGAAGACAAAGCAGAAAGTCCACAGTCATCATCACAGCTGGCTCTCTCCCACAAGCAGCGGCTCTTGGCTGGAGGTCAACAGTACATTCCATTATGTCTTATTCAATACCATTACATAATATCTGATCATGGTGGATTGAAATTAGAAATCAGTACCAGAAAATGTGAGAAATTCAAAGATACATGTTAACTAACACAATCTTAAATGATTAAGAGGTCAAAAGAGAACACATAAGGGAAATTAGAAAGTACTTGAGATGAATGAAAACAGAAGAGCCCCCACCCCCCAAATTTAGATGGTACATTAAAGCAATTCTTAGGAGGAAACTAAAATGCTAAGTTTAAAAAGAAGAAAGGCTGGGCTTAGTGGCTCAGCCTTTAATCCCAGTACTTTGGGAGGCCGAGGAGAGTGGATTGCTTGAGCCCATGGGTTTGAGACCAACCCAGGTAACTTGGTGAGACCTCATCTCTACAATAAATAAAAAATTAGCCGGGCATGGTAGTGCATGCCTCTACTTCCAGATACTTGGAAGCCTGACGCAGAAGGATCGCCGGAGCCCAACAGCTCGATGCTGTAGTGGCTGTGAGTGTGCCACTGCACTCCAGCATGGACAGTGGAGTGAAACTTCAACTCAAAAAGAAGAAAGTGCCAGGCGTGGTGGCCCAAGCCTATAATCTCAGTACTTTGGGAGGTTGAGGTTAGGATATTGCCTGAGTCCATGGGTTTGAAAACAGCCTCGGCAACTTGGCAAGACCTCATCTCTACAATAAAGCAAAAAATTAGCTGGGTGTTGTGGCACACGCCTGTAGTTCCAGCTACTTGGAAGGATCAACTGAGCCCAGCAGGTTGATGCTGGGGTGACCATGAGCATGCTGCTGCAGTCCAGCCTGGGTGATAGAATAAGACTGTAACTCAAAAAAAAAAAAAAAAAAGAAGAAACCTTAATTTACTAATTTAGGCTTTTAAACTACAAATAGAGGAGCACGCCGAACCTATAGTCAGAAGAATGAAGGAAAATATTAGAGTGGGAATTCGTGAAATAACCAATAAAAGTAGAGAAAATTAAGGAAACTAAAAAGATGTTTTTTGAAAATATAAAGCCGGGTGTAGTGGCTCACTCCTGTAATCCAGCACTTTGGGAGGCAGAGGCAAGAGCATTGCCTGAGTCCTGGAGTTCGAAACCAGCTGGGGCAACTTGGTGAGACCTTGTCTCTATACTAAATCAAAAAATTAGTCTGCCATGGTGGTGTGTGCCTGTGGTCCCAGCTACTTAGAAGTCTGAAGTGGAAGGATCCCATGAGCCCAGCAGGTCAAGACTGTGGTGGCTATGAGTGTGCCACTGCACTCCAGCCTGGGTGATGGAGTGATTCCAATTTTTAAAAAAAGAATCTAGCCAGGCTCGGTGGCTCAGCCTGTAATCCTGTGCCTTTGGGAGGCTGAGGTGAGTGGATTGCCTGAGCCTGCGGATTCGAGACCCGCCAGGGCAGCGAGACCTCATCTCTACAATAAATTAAAAAAAAAAAAAAAAAAAATCAGCCGGGCGTGGTAGCAATGTCTGTAATTCCAGCTACTTGGAAGGCTGAGGCAGAAGGATCGCCAGAGCCCAGCAGGTCGAGGCTGCGGTGGCCAGGAGTGGCCAGTGCACTCCAATCTGGGTGACAGAGTGAGACTGCAACTCAAAAAAAAAAAAAAGAATCTACAAAATTTACAAAGTTTTGGCTAGACTAACAAAAAAAAGAGAGGGGATACGTAATTACTGAAGTTCACATTCAATGGGCAACATTGCTACTGACCTTCCCAAAGTTAGAAAGATTATAAGCATTGAATAATTCTAATTGTATGATACTTTACTAAATGGATGAATCAGACAAATTCCTAAAAAGACACAAACTAACATAACTGATTCAAGAAGAAAGTGAATAGATCTGAAACAAGTAGTGATAGAATTAGAACAAAATAAAGTCCAGGCTTGGCTCAGTCTGTAATCCTAGCACTTTGGGAGGCCGAGGAGAATAGATTGCCTGAGCCCACAAGTTCGAGACCAGCCCAGGCAACGTGGTGAGTCCTCGTCTTTATAAGAAACCAACAATCAGCCGGACTTGGTAGCACACACCTGCAGTTCTGACTACTTGGAAGGCTGAGGTGGAAGGGTCGCCGGAGCCCATTGCTGAGGGTGCCATGAGCATGGCACTGCATTTCAGTCTGGGTGATGGAGTGAGACTCCAACGCAAATAAATAAATTAATTAAAGTAAAAAGGCCTAAATCAGATTGTGTTGTTGGTGAATTCTATCATACATTTAAAGATACCAATTCTTCCAAGGATTAGAAGAGGGAGGAATGCACCCCAAATCATTTGTTGAGGCCAGCGTTATGATACTAAAGGAGAGTAGGATGTCATGAAAACTGCAGAAAAATATCTTTTTTATTTTAGGTACATTTTATTGCCTGCTACTAAGGCAAACATCCTAAAAACACAAAAATTATAGAAATGGTTAACCTTCAAAAAGTTATTTGAAGAAAGGAATCTCGCTTTGCACTTGCCTGAACTAGTGTTTAGTTTATATATGTATATTAATTTGACTTGATCTGAAAGTGAGGTTTAAGAACAAATCAGTGACAAATGTGATTTTATGAGAGATTCTCTGTTGGAAATCATTCTGATGAGATTCCATTTGTATATTTTCTTTTTCTAAGATAAGCACTGCATATTTTTTTAATTTTAAAGATGTGGGGTACAGTTCATGATTAGGTATACAAGCAGCCATCGTACAGGTAAAGTTTGGTCTTCGCTTTGTTCCCCACTTTGCTTGGTTTAAGTTCAGGTACCCTTATTTATGTTGTGTCTCTCCCCTACCCCAGCAGTATCCTCCAGTCCCTTTCTTTCTTCCCTTTATTTTTTTTTTGAACTGGAGTGTCACTCTGTCATCCAGGTGGAGTGCAATGGCACACTCATGGCCACCGCAACCTTGACCTGCTGGACTCAGGCAATCCTTCTGCTTCAACCTTCCAAGTAGCTGGAACCACAGTTACGCACCACCACGCCCAGCTAATTTTTTTTTATTTATTGTAGAGACAAGGTCTTGCCATGTAGCTCAGGCTCGTCTTGAACCTGTGGTCTCAGGCAGTCCTTTCACCTCCACCTTCCAAAGTGCTGGGATTAGTCATGAGCCACTGCACCTGATGCCAGTCTTTTTCTTATAGTATAGTAAATGTTCAGGGCCTGCTTATGAGTGAGTAAGAACAATGCATCTTATTAACAATGTGTAAATGCAGAAATTCTCAACCAACTACTAGCAATTCAAAACCAACATAAAGGATTATATACCATGATCAAGCAGGATTTATCTCAGGAATGCAAGATTGGTTTCTTACCTTAAAAATTTATTTTTTAGTTGGTTTCTCTTTAACTTGGACTGGAGTGCAGTTGCACAGTCATGGCTCATTGCAGCCTTGACCTGGGCTCGGGTTATTCTTCCACCATCTCAGCCTTCTGGGTACCTAGGATTACAGTTGTGCACCACCATGCCCAGCTAATTATTTTTGATTGTTTGTAGAGATGAGGTCTCAGTATGTTGCCCAGGCTGGTCTTGAACTTCTGGCCTCAATTTGCTCCTCCCACCTCAACCTCTCAAATTGCTAGGATTATAGGCATGAACCACTGCACCCAGCCTTATCTGATAATCATTAGTGTATTATACTATATCAACTAATTAGAGAACAAAGCTACCTGATCATCTTATGATATGGTTAAAATGCATTTTCGAATCAAATCTAGTGCCCTTTCATGATAAAATCATTCACCAAAGGAGGGAAGAGTTGGAATTGTTCAGACTTAATAAAAAAGAACTTTGAAAAACCCACAGCTAGCATCATACTTTATAGTGAAAGACTGAAGGTTTTCCTCCTAAATCAGGACAAGGTGATGGCACTTCTATTCAGCAGAGAGCCTTTTCTGTGGCAGTGCTGCTGAGAGGTAACAGTTTGGAGCCCCCATGTATAGACCTTATTATATACTACCTGGTGGAGCTGTGGTTGTGAAAAGAGGACCACTTCCCTTCAGACACCAGAATGTTAGAGCCACCAGCAGTGTTTATTCTCAGCTTGGAAAAGTGGCAGGCATTCAGTTCCTGTCTGTGACAGCAGCTATGCAGGCTATGCCCAGAAAAACCACAGGGGCATGGCTGCCCAAGGCCTTGGGACACCACCTCTTGTACCAGTGTGACCCAGATGGAGAGGGACATGGAGTCAAGGATTATTTTGGAGCTATAAGATTTAATATCTGCTCTACTGGGCTTTGGACTTGCATGGGGCATGTTGTCCCTTTGTTTTGGTGGTTTTGTCCCATTTGGAATGGAAATGTTTACTGAATTCCTGTACCATTGTTGTATCTTATAAGGAAATAGCTTGTTTTTATTTCATAGGCTCATAGGTGGTTGAAAGTTGCCTTGAGTCTCAGATTAGACTTTGGATTTTTGAGGTGGTATCTGAACAAGTTAAGACTTCGTGAGGGGACTATTAGGAAGGCATGGTTGTGTTTTGCAATGTGAGAAGAACATGCGTTTTGGAGAGCCAGGGTTGGAATGATATAGCTGGGGTTGTTGTTCCCTCCAAATCTCATGTTGAACTGTAATCTCCAGTGTTGGATGTAGCAGCCTAGTGGGAGGTAACTGAATCGTGATGGCAGACCTATCATGAATGGATTAGTACTGTATGTGGAATGATGAGTGAGTTCACAGGATGTTGTTTATCTTCTGTTTCTTTGATGTATGGATTTAACACTGTAAACTTTCTTCTTAGCAGTGCTTCTGTGGTATGTATTTTCCAGAGGTTTTGGTATTTTGTGTTTTCATTTTCATTTGTTTCTTTTTTTTAAGTTTTCATCTTAATTTTATCATTGAGTTAACAATTGTTCAGGACCATGTTGTGTAATTTCCATATGTTTGTATAGTTTCCAAAGTTCCTCTTGTTACTAGTTTCTAGTTTTATTCCACTATGTTCTGGGAAGATAGATGGTATGATTTTTTTTTTTTTTTAAATTTGTTGAGACTTGTGTGATCTAACATATGGTCTGTCTCAGAATAATGTTTTATGGGCTGATAAGATTATCATATATTCTACAGTTGGGTAGAATGTTCAGCAAATGTCTGTTAGGTTCATTTGGTCTAAAGTCCAATTTAAAGCCTATCATTATTATTATTTTTTTGCTATTGTTGATTTTCTGCCTCATTTGAGCAGTCTATTGCTGTGAGTGCAATAGTGAACACTTCTCCAGGTTAGTGGAGGTTGGGTATAACTACTACTAGTTACACTAGTAGGTACACTCCTGCTCTTATTACAACTTGTTCTTAGCCACAGTGCCACCTATTAGCCTTGAGTTTTCCCTGTATATCCCATTATAGCATCTGCTGACACAGGTGCTCCGTGCTTGTGAATGACATAGTGTTCTCATGACTCTACCAGTATTGTTCCCACCATCCTGGCTAATAATGAGATTGTGAGCCTGTGCATCCACCTGGTATACTGCTACTATGACTGACATTTGAGAAAGCTACTATACAAGGTTTTTTGTAACAAAGGAAATCAGAGTCTTTACCACTGAAAATGCCCAGAAGCAAATACAGAGCTACTCAATACATATCATAGCCAAATCCTTCACACACACACATGCACATGCACGCACACACACACGCACATGCACTCGTCCCACCCCAACAAAAGTAAATTCAAAAATAAGCAATTATTTTTCCAGATGTGCAGAAATCAGCATACGCATAAAGGAAGCATGAAAAAGCAAGGTATGATGCCAACCAGCAGAATACAGTAATTCTCTAGTAATGGATCCTAACCAAAGAGAAATCCTCATAATGCCAATTAAGAATTCAAAATACTGGGCAACCCCTTCAGGTCCCCTCCCATTGTGGGAGCTTTTCTGTCCTCTTAACTCTTGCTTTCAAAAGAAAAAAAAAAAATTCAAAATACTGATTTTAAAGAAACTTAAGGAGTTGCAAGAGAAATCTGCAAATTACGGCAAATCAGAAAATCAATTCAGCTATGAGCAAGACATTACCAACGAGATAGGTACCTTGAAAGAAACATAAGCACTTCTGGCAGTGAAAAATTCATTACAAAATATACTTGAAGTCTTTAAGCCATAGACCAGACCAAACTTATGAATTGTTGGTATTGCTGAGAGGGAAGAAAAGTTTAAAAATGCAGAAAACCTTCTTAGGGAAATTATTGGTAAAACCTCTAGTCTAGCAAGAGATGTAGGCATCCAGATACAGTGGACCCTAGTCAAATACATTGCAAAATGGACTTTGCCATGCATATCATTGTCAGGCTGTCTAAAGTCAGTGTGAAAGAATCAGAATAATCATGAGAAAGACATTTAGTCACCTATATAGGACACCCCATGAGACTAATAGTCAATTTCTCTGCAGAAGCCTTATAAGCTAGAGGGAGTGGAATGTGATTTTCAAAGTGCTAAAAGAAAAAAAAATCTGTCAACCAAGAATTTTATATTTATATAGAAGTCTCAGTGTGTTTTACTGGCTGGTGTGCAGTGGCATGCTCATGGCCACTGCAGCCTTAACCAGCTGGGCTCAGGTGATCCTTCCACCTTAGTCTTCCAAGTAGCTGAAACAACAGGCATGTACCACCACACCTGGCTAATTTTTTTATTTATTGTAGAGATGAGGTCTGGCCAAGTTGCCCAGGTTGATCTTGAACCTTTGGGCTCAGGCAATCCTCTCACCTTGGCTTCCCAAAGTGCTGGGATACAGGCAAGAACCACTGTTTCCCGGAGAGATAGATGAAACTTTGTAAATGTAGCGATAACCCAAGTAACCTAAATGCTGGAAAGTTTATCACCAGCAAATCGGCACTACACAGAATGTTCAAAGGAGTCTTAAACATGCAAAGAAAAGATCAATATTCACAATAATGAAAACACACGAAGGTATAAAACTCAGATTATACAAGGCAATCACAAAGGAGGAAGAGAAAGGAATCAAGTGACAGCATGACAGAATTCCACCAAACCAAAAAGGTCCTGTGATCCTTACGCCTCAGCCTTCCAAGTAACCAGAACTACAGGCACGTGCTACCACGCACGGCTAATTTTTATTTATTTTTTGGCGAGATGAGATCTGGTCAAGTTGCCTGGGGGGGTCTCGAACCCACGGGCTCAGGCAATCCTCTCACCTCAGCCTCCCAAAGTGCTGGGATTACATGCTGAATTACCGAGCCCAGCGGTGTAATGGATTTTTAAAAAAGAATGATTCAGCCGGGCTCGGTGGCTCAGCCTGTAATCCCGCGCTTTGGGAGGCTGAGGTGAGTGGATTGCCTGAGCCCGCGGGTTC
>NW_007074551.1:44927-53750 GCF_000164805.1 Carlito syrichta | reverse complement strand
ACTCCAGTCTGGGTGACAGAGTGACACTCCAACTCAAAAAAAAAAAAAAAAGAATGATCCCGCTATATGTCATGTCATCTTACCTGTAAGGACACATTTAGACTGAGTAGAAAAGGTATTCCATGTAAATGGAAGTCAAATGCCAGTAGGAGTAGCTTTGCTTATATCAGATAGAACAGATTTTAAATCAAAAATGGTAAATGAAGACAAAGAAGCTCATTACAGCATGATAAATAGATCCATTCAATGAGAAGATCGGACCATCCTAAATATATATGCAGTCAATACCAGAGCATTCAGATTAATAAATCAAATATTAGTACACCCAAATAAATAGATAGCAATATAGTAATATTGGGGAGTTTCAACATCCCACTCTTACCACCAGACAGAAATTTGTAATCTGATCCTAAATTAATATGGAAATTCCAGGAACCCAAAATAACCAAAACAATCTTCAAAAAGAATAAAGTTGGATGACTTACACATCCTGAATTCCAAACTTATAACTAAGTAACAGTAATCAAGACTGTGCGGTACTGACATAATGATAGACCTGTAGATCGATGGAATAGAATTGAGAAGTCAGGAATAAACCTCTCTGTAGGTAATTGATTTTTCATAAGAGTGTCAAAACAATTCAGTGACGATTGAATAGATTCTTAAAATTGTGTTGGAACAACTGGATGCCCATTTGAGAAAGAATGAATATGCTGGAGTGCAGTGGCACACTCACGGCCAGCACAGCCTTGACCTGCTGGGCTTAGGTGACCGTTCGTCCTCAGTCTTCCAAGTAGCTGGAACTCGGGCATGTGCCACCAAGTCTGGCTAATTTTTGATTTATTGTAGAGATGAGGTCTCACCAAGTTGCCCAGGCTGGTCTTAAACCGCAGGCTCAGTTAATCATCTCACCGTGGCCTCTCAAAGTGCTGACATTATAGGCATGAGCCACTGTGCCCAGCCTCAAAAAGATTAAACTTAAGAGCTAATATAAAACTTTTAGGACAGGGATCTATGACATTGGATTCAGCAATGATTTCTTAGATATGACACCAAAAGGCAAGCAACAAATTAAAAATAAATTGAATGTTGGAAAAATTTAGAACTTTAGTTTTTAAAGACTACCCTGAAGGAACTGAATAGACAGTGCACAGAAAGTTTAGGAAAGCTTGTAAATTATATCTTATAAAGTACTTAATGTAGATAATATAAAGAACTTTTACAAGTCAACAATAAATAAACAAATAATTGAATTTTTCAATGGACAAAGGATTGGAATGGACATTTCTTCAAAGATGATATACCTCCAAGAAGCACATGAAAAAATCATAACACCATAGCCATCAGATAAATGCAAACAAAATGGCAGTGAGGTACCAGATCAGTTGCACCCGGATGAATGGCAGATACTAAGACAGATATTCTAAAATATTCTAAAATTGATGTAAGTATTACAAATGTTGGTGAAGAGGCGTTAAAATTGGAACCCTCATTGTCTGTTGGTGTGAATTTTAATTGTTTTAGATACATTGGAAAACAGTCTTGGCGTTTTCTCAAAAGGCAGGATCAAGCGATTCCATTCCTAGGTTTTGAGAGGAAAGAAAAATGAGATATGTGCATATAAAAACTTGTACATGAAAGTTCATATCAGCATTGTTTATAATAGACAAATATTGAAACAACCCGCATCTCTATCACTTAATGAACGCATATATAAAATGTTGCATATCTATATGGTAGAATACCATTCAGGCACATAAAGGGGTAAAGTGCTGCTACATGCTACAACATGGATGACCCTAGAGAGCATGTTATGAAACTAGTAAAAAAAGACCATTGTATGATTCTGTCATATAAAATGTTTACAAAACATAAATTTTACAGAGACACAAAATAGATGAATGATTATCTAGGGTTTAGCGGGTGATGGACAAGAATAAGGGTGTGACTGATAAATGGCTCAGATTTAATCTGAAAATATTCTAAAAGTGATGTGATGGTTGCCTCAGTCTGTGAATATACTAAGAACCACTGAATTGTACATTGTAAATGAATGAGTCGCATGTTATATAAACTATATGTTAAGCCTTGTGTACGTGTGTATACATCATACTCTATATATTTATATATATATCTTTACAAATATAGTTATGTTCTTGAATCCCAGCCCATTTGTTTTGTTGTTTATCTGTGTAATTTTACAAGTGAATTCTGAAATATATATGGAAATGCAAAGGGCCAAAATAACTAAGCCAGTCCTGAAGGAGAACAACAAAATGGGGTTCTTATAATGTTACATGTCAAGACTTTTAAATAGGTAGTAGTAATTAAGGCAGTGAGACCAATGTAACAGAATAGAAATCCGCAGTCATGTGTCTTGTGACAAGGATGATACTGGGATACAGAGGAAGAAAGGATGGTCTTGTCAATATATGATGCTGTGGCTATTGAATAATTATATGGAGAAAATATATTTTAATCTCTGTATCACATAATCAATTCCAGATTGTTTGCATATTTAAATTTGAGTGGCAAAACAAAGATTTTGGAAAAAAGCCATAGCATATGGTGGGGACCCAAGAAAGCCTGGAATTATCTTTTGAGGGGTGGGCCCCTTGTGGTACAGGCTTCCCATGCTATGTGTGTGCTCTACAAACCCATCGACATTAGTGTACCAGCTAACGTTGTAGAGGCTGCCTTAGGCTTCAGTGAATTTTTTTATTGTGGAGATTCTTTGACTGTGTTTGCCCATTTCATAATGGGTGATTTACAAACATACCTGCCCCATACCACTGCTGTGTTCAACAGTTTTTGTCCAAAACTGGCTTGATTCCTGGGCCCCACGCTTCCTATTCACCTGATCGTGCCCCAAGTGACTTTTTTGTTTCCCTGGTTGGAAAAAGTGCTCAAAGGGAAACATTTTGCCGGTGTGGAAGAGGTGAAACAAAACATGGCAGAAACACTAAAAGGCATTCAAATTTATGAGTTCAAAAACTGTTTTCAGCAGTGGAAAAAGCGTCTCGATAGGTATATTGCCTCAAATGGAGAGAACTTTGAAGGTGACTGAAGTTTAAACATGTAAGAATAGATACACATTTTTCAATAAATTTCAGTTGTTTTGGGGTCCCCCTTGTATGTTTATAACTTTGGAGTGGGCCAATACATCTTTGTAAAAATCTCTAAGGCACAAGGAATAAACATTATGAAGTATACAACATTAAGAACTACCCTTGGTGGGTACGGTGGTTCACGCCTGTAATCCCAGCATTTTGGGAGGCTGAGGTGAGAGGACTGCCTGAGCCCACAGGTTCGAGACCACCCTGGGCAACTTGGCAAAACCTCATCTCTACAATAAATCAAAAAAATTAGCCGGGCATGGTGGTGCATGCCTATAGTTCCAGCTACTTGGAAGACTGAGACTGAAGGATCACCTGAACCCAGCAGGTTGAGGCTGTGGTAGCCGTGAGTGTGCCACTTCACTCCAGCCTGGGAAGTAAAATGAGACTCTGACCTCCGACTCAAAAAAAAAAACAAACAAACTACTCTTGGCCACGTGTGATGGTGCATGCTTGTAATCTCAGCACTTTGGGAGGCCCAGGTATGCAGATTGCTTGAGCCCAGAAATTTGGGACCAACTTGGGCAACCTAGCAAAACCTCGTCTCTATACAAATTAAAAGATAAAAAAAAAAATTAGCACCTATAGTCTCACTACGTGAGATGCTGAGGTAGAGTATTACCCGAGCCCACGAGGTTGAAGCTGCCATGAGCCACGATTGTCGTGATCATGCCACTACACTTCAGCCTGTACAGCAGAGGGAGACCAGCTGTTGTACTGCAAATTCTTTTTTTCTTCCTTTTTTTTTCCCTGCCAGGGTCTCCCTCTGTCACCCAGGCTGGAGTGCAGTGGCCTTCCTGGGCTCAAGCAATTCATCAACCTCAGCCTCCTTAGTGGCTTGGACAATAGGGATGCCCCCGTGTCCTACTTATTTTTTAAAGATTTTTTTAGAGATGAGGTTTTGCTATGTTGCCTAAGCTGGTCTTGAAATGCTAGACTTTTTTTCAGTTAAGGTCTACTCATGATAACATTTAACTTTGACTTCAGTGTTTAGTGAAATGTTGACTGAAGAATGATTTTAAACAATCTTTAAATGTAGTAAAATCCATGGAATTATCAGATTTAGAACTTTTAAAAAATGACAATTTAGAGCTTTTAAAAAATGACAGCTTCATACTAAATAACATAGAGGTAATGTAAATAACAATAAAGTAATACTAAAATAGCAACAATATATCAAACCAAGAAGGCATAACATCTAATGTAAATTAAGTCTTTAATGTGTCATCATAAATGTAAGTGGATTAAATTTTATTAAAAGATTTGAGATGGGCATGGTGGCTCACGCCTGTAATCCCAGCACTTCAGGAGGCCGAAACAAAAGGATTGCCCAAGCCTAGGGATTCAAGACATTCCTGGGCAGCTTGGCAAGAACTGGTCTTTACAGTAAATCTAAAATTTAGTTGGGTGTGGTGGCACATGCCTGTGGTTCCTGCTATTTGGAATACTGAGGCAGATGGATCTCCTGAGTCCAACAGGTCAAGGCTGCTGTGGCCATGCGCATGCCACTGCACTCCAACCTAGGCGACATCTCAAAAAAAAAAAAAAAAACCTAGTTTAAAATATTTTAAGCTTCACAAAAGATATAAAACGTGAATTGTTATAAAAATGTGAAGGTCAAAGACAGGAAACAGGAGTTACATCATCAGATAAAATAGAATGAAAGAGCAGATTTATTTTATGTTTTAAAATTTAAAGTTAGCTGGGTGTGGTGGCCCACGCCTGTAATCCCAGCACTTTGGGAGGCAGAGGGGAGGAGATTACCTGAGTTCAGGGGTCCGAGTCCAGCCTGAGCAGTATGGTGAGACCTCATCTCTACAATAAATCAAAAAATCATCTGGGCGTGGTGGCACATGCCTGTGGTTCCAACTACTTGGAAGGCTGAGGCAGAGGGATTGCCTGAGCTCAACAGGTCAAGGCTGCAGTGGCCACAAGTGTGCCACTGCACTCCAGCCTGGGAGAGAGTGAGAGTTCGACTCAAAAAAAGAATAATAATGAAATGAAATAAAATTTAAAATTAACTGTGGATACAATCAAACAATTATATATTTGAGGAAAAATGAAAATAGACCCTTTCCTCTTTCTGTATGCTAAAATCAATTCTAGATAAATTGAGGACTGAAATTGTAAAAGAAAAATCTCTAAAACTTGAGGACAAAACATAATTTATCTTTTTCACAATGAGCCACAGGATAATGTTTTGTTGATCTCTGTGAGATATGACTTATTTAACAGCAAAGCAATCAAGTTGACTAAAGAGAGTTAGAAATTCTGGTGATGTTGGAAATACCCATTGTTTTTGTTTTGTTTTGTTTGAGTTGGAGTCTCACCCTGTCACCCAGGCTGGAGTGCAGCAGCACACACTCACAGCCACCCCGGCATCGACCCGCTGGGCTGAGGTGGAAAGATTGATCCTTCCACCTCAGCCTTCCAAGTGGCTGGAACTACAGGTATGCTAACACGCCTGACTAATTTATTTTTAATTTTATTTATTGTAGAGATGAGATCTCACCAAGTTGCCTAGGACGGTCTCAAACCCATGGGTTCAGGCAATCCTCTCACCTCAGGCTTCCCAAAGTGCTGGGATTCCAGGCTTGAGCCACTGTGCCCAGACTTCATTGTTTTTTTATTCTCCCAGCGATGAATTGGAATTTCACTAACCTATACTACAACAGGTAAAATGCTTTTACACGTTTACCAATATTTAATTCCCCCGAATCTTTTACTGATGGTTTTACTTGTCTTCCCTGAGCTTTCTCATGCATAGGTTTTCTAGGTGAAGTGCCTCTTCTCATTGTCCTAAGTTTAGTTAACTGTCAAGTAATAATATTAACAATTATTTATCTCATATTGTTTATCAATTTTAACAATAATTCACTCTAAGGAGACATTCTGCATTTGTATTGTATATTTTAAACATTGCACTTCCATGGTATAGCACCACGTCATCAGATATCCTGCATTAGTGAAAAACTTCTTTATCATCAGTAGGCCTCATGGTTTCACACATCATCATGGGGAAGAATTTCTCAAATATTAAGCTTTAGCTATAAATGAAAGAAAAAGATTAATTTGACTATATTAAAACTAGAGGTATAGGCTAATCTTACTATATTGAAAATAAGATACTTATAACTCATATAACAAAGGATTGAGAAAGGAATATGGTTTATTTATAATATGTTAAATACACTTTAAAATGAGAAAAGATAGACTGGGCATGTGACTCGTGACTCACAGCTATAATCCTAGCAATCTACAAGGCGGAAATGGGAGCATTTCTTGAGCCCAGGAGTTTGAGACCAGCCTGGGCAACATAGCAAGACCTCATCTCTACCAAAAAAAACCCCAAAACTACCTAGGACTGATGTCTCGTGCTTGGAGTCCCAGCTACTTGGGACGCTGAGGTGGGAGGATCTCCTGAGCCCAGCAGGTTGAGGTTTTGGTGAGACATGATCCTACCACTGCACTCTAGTAGGGGTAACATAGTAAGACCCTGACTCAAAAAAAAAGAAAAAGAAAATATAACCCAAGAAAAAATAAGCAATACATAACCAGGAATTTTTATAGAGGAAGAAATATACATAGGTAACAAACATATGAAAAGTTAGGGAAAGGCAAATTAAGACGATGAAATATAATTCCACATCCAGGTAGATGGGTAAAAATCGAGTCTAGGAAAATGAAGGACTCAAGAGGCTGTGGATCAGTGATATCTCTTGTACATTACTTTTCTGGGTGTACATTGGCAAAACTGCTTCAGAAAATAATTTTGCTGTCCTGAAAGTTGAACTTGTATGTATACCTTATCACTACCCAAAAAACACACTCAAGAATTGTTATCGCTGGGCGCAGTGGCTCACGCTTATAATCCCAGCACTATGGGAGACCGAGGTGAGAAGATTGCCTGAGTTCATGGGTTCAAGACCAACCAGGGCAACTTGACAAGACCTTATCTCTACAGTAAATCAAAAAATCATCCAGGCGTGGTGGCGTGTGCCTGTTGTTCCAGCTACTTGGAAGGCTGAGGTGGAAGGATCACCTGAGCCAAGCAGCTAGAGGCGGCAGTGGCTGTGAGCGTGACTCTGCACTCCAGCCTGGGTGATAGAATGAGAGACTCCAACTCAAAAAAAAAAAAAATTGCTTGCACGTATACATCTTGAGACAAAATTGTTCAAAACAGCAGTGTTATGTAAGAACAGAAACAAAACCTGGAAATGACTTAAAGATCCTTCTTAGATAACCAGAAAAAAATTTTTGGCATGTCAACCCAATGGATAGTTACAATGCTATGAATGTAAATAAATGTTTGCTATAAACAACCAAATGGATGAATTTTTGACATATACAGAGAGTGCCAAAAAAGCATACACATTTTAAGACAGGAAATACTATATTAAAATTGTAATACCCTAGCCGGGCTTGGTGGTTCAGCCTGTAATCCCGCGCCTTTGGAAGGCTGAGGTGAGTGGATTGCCTGAGCCCGCGGGTTCAAGACCCGCAACTTGGCGAGACCTCATCTCTACAATAAAATCAAAAATGAGCCAGGCATGGTAGCGCGTACCTGTAGTTCCAGCTACTTGGAAGGCTGAGTCAGAAGGATCGCTGGAGCCCAGCAGGTCGAGGCTGCGGTGGTCGGGAGCGGCCACTGCACTCCAGTCTGGGCAACAGAGTGAGACTCCAACTCAAAAAAAAAAAAAATTATAATACCCAATAATATGAATAGAAATCACGTTTGACTTCTACTATTACAAGAGGTCCTCAAAGTGGTCACCATCAGCATCCAGACTCTTTTTATTATGGCAAACGTCTCTTAAAATGTGTATATATATATATTTGGCACCCCTGGTATATGAGTGAAAAAATAAGTATTGGAAAACTGGCTGGGCGTGGTGGCACATGCCTCTAATCCCAACACTTTGGAGATGGAGGCGAGAGGATTGCTCGAGCCTAGGAGTACTGAGACCTGCCTGAGCACAGTGAGACTTCATCTTAAAAAAATTAGCCTGATGTGGTGACATGCACTTGTAGTCTGAGCTACTTGGGAGCCTGAGATGGAAGGACTGCATGATTATAGGAAGCCGAAGTTGCCGTGAGTCATGATCATGCCACTTCACTCCAGCCTGGGCATCAGAGTGAGACCCCTATTTCAAAAAGTAAAGACCCCCTCCAAAACAGGAAAGTACAAGATGAACCTGGGATCTTGTTAAGCCAAAAAGGAAGTATTCAAAAGATGATGGAAACTCCCGTTAATCAGAAGGGGGACATCAAAATAAGCTACTATAATAATAGGTATAACACATTAAATAAAACAAGACTGTGAGTTAAACTGATAAACTAATGAGCCAGAAGGAAAAACTTTTAAAAATAGAAATCTGGCTGGATATGATGGCTCATGCCTATAATCCCAGCACTTTGGGAGGCTGAGTTGAGAGGCTCACTTGAGCCCAGGTGTTCGAGACCATCTGGGCAACATAGTGAGAGCTCATGTCTACCAAAAAAAAAAATTAGCCAGGTATGGCAGTGCACACCTGTAGTCCCAGCTACTTGGAAGGCTGAGATAGAAGGATTACCTGAACCCAGGAGGTCAAGGCTGCAGTGAGCTGTGATCCTGCCACTGTACTGGGTGACAGAGTGAGACCCCAACTCAAAAAAAAAAAAAAGCTTTAATTTGCTCAAAAAAGTTAAACAATGTGTTTGTTTGTTT
>NW_007074551.1:36496-44638 GCF_000164805.1 Carlito syrichta | reverse complement strand
CCTCAGCCTCCCAAAGGCGCGGGATTACAGGCTGAGCCACCGAGCCCGGCTGTGTTTGTTTTTATATGGCATTTATAATGAAACTTTACAAAAAGTAATCGAATTATAAAGTCAAAATTTAGAATTGGGAAGAGATAAAGACAAAATTTAGATTGGGAAGGGCATGATATGGAGAAACATGGGTTAACTTCAAGCTAATTTATCATATTGTACTTCTTTGAGTTTAGAGTGGTTCAAGGATCTTCAGTATATTATACTTTATAATTAACACATATTCCATGTCTTTTGTAAGCATCTAACTTAGAGGCATTTTTACACCAATGCTCAAGTTTCAGGGCTTTTCACTAGTTTGGGCCTATTACAGCGGCTCTTAGGGGAACCATAGCAATACTGTGTTCACATGGTTGGATGTTTTTGTAATATTTACAAAAAAGATTTTTTTTTTTTTTTTTTTTTTTTTGAGTCAGTCTCTGTCGCCCAGGCTGGATGGCAGTGGCATGCTCATGACCACCGCAGCCTCAACCTGCTGGGCTCAGGGCATCCTTCCACCTCAGCCTTCCAAGTAGCTAGAACCACAACCATGCACCACCATGCTCAGCTGATTTTTTGACTTATTGTAGAGACAAGGTCTCCCTATGTTGCTTAGGCTGGTCTCAAACCCTTGAACGCAGGCAATCCTCTCGCCTCCGCCTCCCAAAGTGCTGGGATTACAGGCGTGAGCTACTGGGCTTGGCTGTATGATATTTTAACTAGTCATTTAAAACTGCTATCTCTCTTCACCTTGATTTCTTCCTTGTGTTACCTGACAGTACAGTGGCTTTTGGCATTTTGTGATTGTGGATACACTTAGTATGAGTTTAATGGGATGTGTGTGGTTCATTGTCACTTCTAGGTTAGGTAATTATTGCCTGTCAATCTGATTGTGATGAGAATGTGGTCTTTGGTGCCTGGCACCTTAAGTATATGAGTTGTAGAGAAGTCAACATTTGAAATTTATAAAGCCAGACGGTATTCAGGGAAAAAAATTCCAATTATGCGATGTTTGAAATTACTCAAATATAGAACTTTATCTTGTCAGAAATAATAACACAATATACTCAATTATAATTTCACCAAATATTTTAATTTTTTGATAGAAACTCTGCCATTAAAGTAAAATGTTTATATTGTCAGAATATTGTTAGAGCACAAAGCTATAGCAGTGTGAACAAGAAGTATGTCTTTAGGTGAAACTGTTTTATGCATCCTGATTACCAGGGTTTTTTAAAATCATTCAACCATGCTAAAGGAAAGACTTGATTTTTCTATTCTTTCTATGAGAAACAATACAAAAATTGTATTCATGAAAAGGAAATTAAATAATGTGCATTCAAATAGGAAAAATGAAATTCTGTGGGTATATCATGCCCTTAATTAATGAAACTATTATGACATTTTCCTGGATTCTGTAATGTTTATACATGTCAGATTTTATTTTATTTTAATTTTTGAGTTGGAGTCTCACTCTGTTGCCAAGGCTGGAGTGCAGTGGCACACTTATGGCCACCACAGCCTCGAACCCATGGGCTCAGGCAGTCCTTCCATCTCAGCCTTCCAACTAGCTGGAACTACAGGCATGTGCCACCACACCCGGCTAATTTTTTGATTTATTGTAGTGATGAGGTCTCGCCAAGTTGCCCAGGCTGGTCTCGAACTCCGGGGGTTTAGGCAATCCTCTCACCTTGGCCTCCCAAAGTGCTGGGGTTATAGGCGTGAGCCACCGTGCCCAGCTCCATGTCAGATTTTAAGAACTTGTCATTTTTTTTTCTTATTCTAAATAAATAAAAAATATTCACCTCAACCTTCAGGTCTTATAAAACCTGAAACTGTACCTTATTAAATGATGTATTGAAGAAAATATAGAAGAGGAAGCTTCGAGTAAGAAAATAGATAATGGTAAGTGAAAAAAAATGGTTCAGATATCTTTGACTGGATTATTTGTGCCTTCACATCTCCTAGATGTGTCTTCTGTCTTTGACTTTGGGTTTAATAAATGTGCTATAATTTGTTAGATAACTGGTCTATTATGTGTTAATATAACTTAATTGTAAAAATTGACTGTGGCTGGGCACGGTGGCTCACACCTATAATCCCAGCACTTTGGGAGGCCGAGGTGAGAGGATTGCCTGAGCCCATGGGTTCGAGACCAGCCTGAGAAACTTGACGAGACCTCATCTCTACAATAAATCAAAAAATTAGCCAGGCATGGTGGCATGTGTCTGTAATTCCAGCTACTTGGAAGGCTGAAGCAGAAGGATCGCCTGAACCCTGCAGGTAGAGGCTGCGGTGGCCATGAGCATACCACTGCACTCCAGCCTGGACAACAAAGACTCGACTCAAAAAAAAAAAAAAAAAAAAAAACAAGTTTATGTTGAACTGGTAACATGTTATGTATGGATCTCGGTGTTTGTTTTATATATTCATGACTATAGGAAATCACTCCTGTAGTACCATTTATTCCAGAAACATGAACATTAGGAAAGCTTAAAAAGATGTAGAATATTTTATTTTGTGTTTTGTTTTTATGAAATAGTGTAATTTAATCTTTAGGCTATATAAACTGGCCTACATGGATGATTAAATAAAAAGAAAATGGTTATAGAGCACTAAGGCGATATAACAAAAAGTGGCTAGATAATCTATTAGATTTAGTATTAAATAGTCTTGCTAGCAATACACATTTTGAATTCATGTGTAGTTTAGATCTTAGAAAAAAATAGAATTATTTGTATATTTTGTATGACATGAAAATGGATACACTTTCCAATAAAGTGATTATCTAAATCTGGAGAGATAATGTCAAAATTATTTTAATATTGTAAATAACTAATTCACTGGAGAAATGCACTTAAATATGATATCTTAAATTCTAGGATATGAAAGATGGCAAGTCCAGATAGAAGTAAACGGAAGATATTAAAAGCCAAAAAAACAATGCCTACAAGTTGCCGGAAGCAAATAGACATCCTGAATAAGTCAAGGAATGTTGAAGCACTGAAAACAACAGCAATTGGGAGTAATATTCCAAGTGGTAATCAGAACTCAAGTACTGGTGTCATAACTAGCAGTTGTAGACATTCTGAAAATGTTGCTTCCTCATTGGACTCTAACAAAAATTCCGTATTCTTACAGAAAAGTAAAGTATTCCCTCAGAATTGCATAAAATCAGTAGAAGAAATTGTTCATTCAGAAGCAAGATTGGAATACGATGATAAAAGAGTTGTGTGTCGGTACCAAAAGCCAAGTAAAACAATAGATTCTCTCAGCAAACTCCTTTTACAAGAAGCAAAAGATTCACAGATTACTACTGAAAACCACTTGGAATATCAGACAAATATAACAAGATCCATTCTTGAGCAAGAAGGGGCTTGTAATCTCAAATCCAGTTATTGTCCACCCAGTGTATTGAATAGTGTAGTTCAGGTGGCAAAGTCTACAGTAATCTTGGATGATAAGAGAAATGACAAGATGGTTTTACACTCAGAAATGAACTCCAAGTCAGAGTCACCTGATAAAAAGCAAAATGACAAGATTTTAAGTTCAGACTCAGGTTTTGTGCCTCTTGAGAAAACACCTAAGTTGGTGAAGTCGGTCAATTCCAATAATTATGCTGCTGACATTTTGAAAACTGCAGAATCTATTAGAACCTATCATTCCAGCATTTCAGATTGTGAAGGTGCATACTCAACGTGGCAGTCATCACTTGACACCAATAGTAATAACAGTAAGTGTATAGTTACGCATCTTTTTGAGAAATTAGAATAGTCACTTTCAGATGAGGGGTTTTAAAGTCTCAGCTATACAAACATGTAGAGTACACACAGACAGGCAAAAGGTAAATAGTACCTTGTTTCTGAACCATTCTTGGTAGGGGAAAAAGTATCCACCATATCAAAAGGAAAATTAATTCTGGCTAAGAGTCATTTTCCCTTGAGATAAAAGAAAAGTGGTTTTATAGCAATTGTTCGGTTCATTTCATATACATCTCTTAGTATTTTTAAGTTTTACTTATTAGACTAAGGGGGCTTAATTGAAAGAGAGTGGGTTTTTTAAAATGTTGGTGAACACTTTTCTTTCCATAGGATTGACCTTAAACACATGCCAAGTATAAGATAATAGATAACAATACATACATATATACATATGTGTGTGCATGCGTAGAGAGAGAGAGAGAGCTGTAGAAGCACATCAAATATATAACATGAAGCTCGACTTATCATATCATTAAAATAATTAAAGTAATTTCATTCAAAATAGAGTATTTATGCTGGTTAATGAAATAGAAGAAAAAACTGATTTCATAGGATACATTTTGTGTTCTTGTCTAAGCTACAAAGTAATCATTTACCAAGATGAATTTTAAATTGCTTAAAAATAATATCACTTATTAAAAATAGGTTAGGACTGCCTAAGTATCTGTTTATAAAAAAGAATTTAGGACCACTTATGTAACTATAAGTAAATAGTTAAATGCTGTAATTATTTCAGTTTTTGATGGTATGTGTGTATTAAATAATGTTGAAATGGGAGTGTATCTGAGACTAAAACCCTGCCTCAGATATTAATGATTTTTGTTGTTGTTTCTTTTGTTTTTTATTCTTTTGGAGATATTAATGTTTTTTAAGGAATTGTTGGAATTTCTTTTACATTTACAATTTCTTAAAAATGCTGCCATTGTCAAATTTTAATTTTTCCATTTGCTTAGAGGGAAAAGAGTTTCCCTGCTTTTTTCCTTAGAAGGAATATTTTTATCTTTAATCCTTCCATTTCCCTAAGGCCATTATCAAAAGAAGAGGATGTTTTCAGAAAACAAAGAAAATGTTAAGCGCCTGAAAACTTCTGAGCAAATTAATGAAAACATTTGTGTAGCTCTGGAAAGACAAACAGCATTATTGGAACAGGTAAAATATTTGGACTTTAGTATTTGCTCCAGAAACCTTTGATTAGTAAAAAATGGTAAAGTTAATTAACTGATCTCCACAGTGACATAGTATAGATGACTTTAACTTGATGCAAAACTGGTGTGTAAAAACTGAATTAGCAAACAGATTAGAGAAAGGTAATTTTTTACATTACGTCTCTAGTTCCTTGAAAATGATCTCATGCAGAGTAACCTAGGTAATCATACATAGGCAAAGACCTGTTGTAGAAAGAGTAGGCTTTCAGTCAGTATTATTTATATTTCTGTCAGTTAGGCAATGCATTCACCTTCAGCTTTGCTAAACAATTGGATCTCTTTTGTACTAGTCATGAGGTCCTTTGTTCTGCTTTTCTGTTTGTATCCCTCCTTACTTCCCAGAAGATTCAGATAGCCCGCAAGTTCATTGGAAGTCCCACTGCATTCAATTTACTTGCCCTAATTGCCAAATTTACATGGATATAGAGCATTATCTGACAATTTGCATTATAGCATTATTAAATACACTTCTTACTTTCATTTCGGCCTCATTTTATCTCATTATTCTACAGTCTTCATACATCTAATCAGTTGTGAGTTGAAGTGTAATGAGTCTAGTATTAGGTTGGTGCAAAAGTAATTGCGGTTTTGGACCGTAAATTTTAAATCATTATAACTAGGCTCACACACATCTTTATTAATCAAAATAGGAACCATTACAATCAATACATTTTTGCCAGTGAGAAATAAGTTTGTTCCTGTAGTGTAAAATTCATGCTTTGGGATTTTTTATTTTTTGAGTTGGAGTCTCACACTGTTGCCCAGACTGGAGTGCAGTGGCCGTTCCCGGTCACCGCAGCCTCGATCCGCTGGGCTCCGGCGATCCTTCCACCTCAGCCTTCCAAGTAGCTGGAACTACAGGCGTGCGCTACCACCCCCAGCTAATTTTTTGATTTATTGTGAAGATGAGGTCTCGCCAAGTTGCCTAGGCAGGTCTTGAACCCACGGGCTCAGGCAATCCACTCACCTCAGCCTCCCAAGGCGGGGTTACAGGCTGAGCCACTGAGCCCGGCTCATGCTCTGAGGATTTGACAAACTCTTGGAAAGTATTTTCTGTGTCCTGCTGGTTGTGGAAGCATTTTTCCCTGCAAAAAGTTGAGATGCTTGAAGAAGTAGTAATCGGTTGGCAAGAGATCAGGTGAATATGGCGGATGAGGCAAAAATTCGTGGCCTAATTTGTTCAACTTTTGAAGTATTGGTTGTGTATTGTGCAATCTGGTGTTGTGGTGAAGAGGAATCGGCCTCTTTTTGTTGATGAATGCCAGCTGCAGGCATTGCAGTTTTTGGTGCATCTCATTCATTTGCTGAGCATACCTCTTAGATGTAATGGTTTCGCTGGGATTCAGAAAGCTGTAGTGGATCCAGACAGACCGTCAACAGACCACCAAACAGTGACCATGACCTTTTTTTGCTGCAAACTTGGCTTTGGGAAGTGCTTTGGAGTGTCTTCTCCATCCCACCACTAAGCTGATCATTGCCGGTTGTCATATAAAATCCACTTTTCATTGCACGTCACAATCTGGTCAAGAAATGGTTTGTTGTTGTGTAGAATAAGAGAAGATAATGTTTCAAAACGACAGTATTTTTTTATTTTTGGTCAACTCACGAAGCACCCACTTATCGAGCTTTTTTACCTTTCCCATTTGCTTCATATGCCAAATGACTATAGAATGGTCGATGTTGAGTTCTTCGGCAACTTCTCATGTAGTTGTAAAAGGATCAGCTTTGATGATTTCTCTCAATTGGTCATTGTCAGCTTCTGTACGTTTGCTAGCAGTTCCTGAGCCAAATGTGTTGTTGATGTTGCAGTTGTCTCTGCTGCTTTATGATCTATTTTGAACTCAAATAAGAAAATTGCTCAGATTTGCTTTTTGTCTAGCATCATTTCCATAGTCTAAAATAAATATAAAATAAACCGGAAATAGTAAGTCATTAGCAAAAAAAAGTTAGAATTGTGCATTAAAATAATGTGACATAACCACATTTATTAAGAATGTAGTCCAATATTAAACAGCAAATTTCAACTCATAAAAACCACAATTACATTTGCACCAACCTAATAGAATGGCTATAATCAGGACCTGTTTTTTGTTTTTTTTTTTTTGAGTTGGAGTCTCACTCTGTTACCCAGGCTGGAGTGCAGGGGAACACTCACGGACACCCCAGTATCAGCCTGCTGGGCTCCAGCGATCCTTCCATCTTAGCCTTCCAAGTAGCCTTAACTACAGGCGCACACCACCATGCCCAGTTAATTTTTTATTTATTGTAGAGACAAGTTGTCTCCAAGTTGTCTGGGTTGGTCTCAAACCCACGGGCTCAGGCCTCAGCCTCCCAAAGTGCTGGGATTACAGGCTGAGCCACTATGCCCAGCCAGGACCTGTTTTTGATGATCATATTTTACTGTTTCACTACCACTAGAATGTCACCAAAAATTATATGTAGTATATTAATGTCTTTTTTTTTTTTTGAGTTGGCATCTCACTCTGTTGTCCAGGCTGGAGTGTAGTGACACAATCATGGCTACCTCCTGGGTTCAGATGATCCTTCCACCTCAGCCTTCCAAGTAGCTGGGACTATAGGTGTGTACCACCATGCCCAGTTAATTTTTTGATTTACTGTAGAGATGAGGTCTTGCCAAATTGCCCAGGCTGGTCTTGAATCCATGGGCTCAGGCAGTCCTCTCGCCTTCACCTATCAAAGTACTAGGATTACAGATGTGAACCACCATGCCTGGCCGATCAATGTCTCTTAACTGTAATGAACCAAAATTTCCCAAACTATTCTGCAAGCCATTTCAGAAACAAAAACACTGCTGTTTACAATTACATAGGTGTATATCCTATGGATATGTATTCACCTAATAAAGGGAAATCTCTTTGAAAGACTCATGCAGAAACAGCTTTACAGGTGAGTCAACAGTTTTTCCCTTACTACCTGTTGGTTTTCTGGGAAGACCAAAGGAGACACGCTAAAAAAATATGTAAATATTATATTGCTATCAAGGAAGGGATAGAATTATGGTACACATGGATCTAGTCCTAGGGATCATGTTATTTAAGAAAAAGATTGGCAATTCCAGCTGTGTCTTGTTCCTGGTGATTAGTAGCTATATTCAGAAATAAGTTCTTTTTTTTTTTTTTTTTTTT
>NW_007074551.1:33855-36476 GCF_000164805.1 Carlito syrichta | reverse complement strand
GGCCTGCTGGGCTCCGATGATCCTTCCGCCTCAGCCTTCCAAGTAGCTGGAACTACAGGCAGGCGCTACCACCCCCGGCTAATTTTTTGATTTATTGTAGAGATGAAGTCTCACAAGTTGCCCAGGCAGGTCTCGAACCCGTGGACTCAGGCAATCCACTCACCTCAGCCTCCCAAAGTGCTGGGATTATAGGCTGAGCCACCAAGCCCAGCTAGAAATAAGTTCTAATATATACATACTATCTCTAAGCAGCCAGTTTTTCCTCTCTCGTTGTAAAACAATTATCTCTGTAAATCATATCTGTATGTTTACCTTGTTTGAATCTCAGTGAGATAGGATCCTCTATTTTGACGTTATTCTTCCTGCTGAGAAAATCCTGGAGCTATTGTCTTTTACCTTTGGAAGTTTCATAAAGGTCTTGACCTGTTTAATTCCAGTTAAGCTGAAGTGGAAGGGTTTTCCTCTTAAGTCCAAATTGCACACTCTGCACACTGTCTTAGAAAGTTGAGGCAGATTGGAGATGTACATTTGTACTGCCGCCAAACTTTAGGCCAGTTTCGCTCCCACCTACACACTGAAGCCAGTACTTCCATCTGATTCCATAGTGTTGAGCACATTACTATTGGTAAAAATATTTATGAGGTATTTGGATGTTATTGTGTCTTCTGTATAAGGAACATTGCCATTAAATGAGAACAGTTATTTACTCTAATCAAGAGGAATTACCCTTTGGTGGACACTTAGTCCAAAATAATGAGGCTTAAGGACTTGTCTTTATCTGAATCACCAGGATTACTTGTTTAAGATGTAGTTTCTTGAGCTTAGTAGTTGAAGACCATCATTTTAGCCTGCTGTGTTCTCAAACTTAACTGATAAAATCATCTGTAGTGCCTGTAAATTATACAATTTTCCAGGTCCCTTTCTTGAAGATTCAGTTTGGTGGATCCAGGGTGAGGCCTAGGAATTTGTGATTGAAACAAGTATTCCTTTGTGATTCTTCCTCACCAAGGAAGTTTGATAATCACTACTATACCGTGTCTCCATGTTCAAAACTTAAATATGTTTCTTCAAGATTCATCTGAGTGTGAGTTTCACATGTTGACCCCAGTCAGTGAACTGATAGAAATGTAATGATCTATTATAAAAAACCACAAGTGTGTAATATAAGCAATGGGTGTTGGTAAGAATAGTATGTGTTTCTGAGTGCTTTTTACATAATTAATATGTTCTGAACACTTACTCATTTGATCACACATCTGAAAGTTGTGAAAGTAAAAATAACAATTATGTTTAATGATGTTGAGAATCTGTGGAAGAATGTTAGCAAACCATTACAGAAGAGATCAAGTAGACAGTGTTGAAGAGTGCAAGCAATTGGAAACAAGAAGGAAAAGTCTTGGGAATAATCAATTAAAACTAAAGAATGTTACTGATCATCTGGGTGATAGCAATATAAAAGGGTTTAACAGAGGAACTATTTATTTCAGTTTTGAGCACCAGGGAGCAAGATATTGGGGGGAAAGATAATGTATCATGAAAAATATTAAAAGGGGCTGCCTACTCTGTTATTAAACTTGCTTAAAGATGCCACACTGCTGGCTCACGCCTATAATTCCAGCACTTTGGGAGGCCGAGGCGAAAGGATTGCCAAGCCCAGGGGTTCAGGATCAGCCTGGGCAACTTGGCAAGACCTCGTCTCTACAGTAAACAAAAAAAATTAACCAGGTGTGGTGGTGTGTGCCTGTAGTTCCATCCTCTTGGCAGGCTGAGGCGGAAGGATCACCTGAGCCCAGCATGTTGAGGCTGCAATGGCTGTGAGTGCGCACTCCAGCAACAGAGTGAGACTCTAACTCAGAAACAATTGCTTGAAGGAAAGTAAACATTAAGTAAAAAACTTTAGTGAATGTTTCTTTCTTCTTTTTTGTGGAGGGCAGTGGTTCAGTGGTATGCTCATGGCTCACTGTACTCTCAAACTCCTGAACTCAGGTGATACCCCTGCCTCAGCCTCCTGAATAGTAGGACTACTGGTGCATGCTACTATGTCTGACTTATTTTTTTGCCAGTTTCCATAGACAGGGTCTCGCTATGTTGTTGCCCAGGCTGGTCTTGAAATCCTGGTCTCAAGGGACCCTCTTATTTCAGCCTCACAGAGTGCTGGGATTATGGGCACGAGCTGCCACACTTAGCCCTACAGTAAATGTTTCTGAATGTGTGGCAGCAGAGCTATTCATATCAAAGACCTTAAGATTAATTATTCTCCCTGAAAGGAGGTCATTCTATTTTCAAAAAAACAGCCATATAATGGAATTCGTTAATATTTACTATGATAGCTACTATAATCTGTTAGAATAGCATACATTATGCCAGAGAACATTAGTTACTAATAATTGTCCCTGGCTTTCAGTTTTAGCACCACACTGTAGCCCAATGAGCTAACTGGCCAGTTGATACTCTTTCAACTTTAACAATAAGAAAGCCACCCCCGGCCAGGTTCGGTGGCTCAGCCTGCAATCCCATCACTTTGGGAGGCCGAGGTGAGTGGATTGCCTGAGCCCGCAGGTTCGAGACCCACCTGGGCAACTTGATGAGACTTCATCTCTACAATAAATCAAAAAATTAGC
>NW_007074551.1:27813-33835 GCF_000164805.1 Carlito syrichta | reverse complement strand
AAAAAAAAAAAAAAAGCCACCCCCTAAGGCCAGTGCTGTGGTTCATGCCTGCAATCCCAACATTTTGGGAGGCGGAGGTGAAAGGATTGCTTGAGCCCAGCAAAATTATCAAAACATTATCTGGGCATGGTGATGCACACCTATGGTCCCAGCTACCTGGAAGTTTACAGTGGCCATGAGTTTGCCACTGCACTCCAGCCTGGGCAGCAAAGTGAGACTTGGACTCAAACAAGAGAAAGTCATCCCCTAAAACAATTATGCAAATAATGGTGATTACCTTACATATTTATTTCCCTCATATCTATTCAGTGTTTTTCATTTTATGGAGCTCTTTTACATATTGCCTTATTATGTCCTTATAAAAGCCCTTTGAATCACTCTTTCAATATTTATTCTTTATTTGTGGATAAGGAGAATGAAGCCCAGAAACGTTGTAATTTCCCAAAGGTCAAATAAGCTTGTAATGTTAGTGTCAAGACTCACACTTGTTACATATTTGTTACATATCTACTATAGACCAACAAGTCATTTTCATTGGACTCTGATGTTCAGATAAGTAGAACTTGTTTTTTATTGACTACTAACTTTCAGCTATGGTCATTTAAAAAATATAAATGAGATAATAGTCTTTTAATTGTTCCTATAATGTTGTTATGGAAGTCAACTGGAACTATAAGAAACTAAAATTAGCACTATAAGAATAAATTTAATTTCTAATATGTCCAGTATATTTAAATATCTGGTGTGTACCATTGAGTTTAATATTCAAGTTTTATATAACTTACTGGTATAGTAATACAAACATACAAATATAAATAAAGTATATTTTACTGGTCACAGTAAATCCAGAAAAGAGAAAAGCTATTTTTTAAAAGTAGAAAATAAAGTTGCTTTTAAATTTGAAATATGGGGTGTTTTGGTTTTTATAATTCTAGGTCAAACATTTGATTCGACAGGAGATCTATAATATAAGTTACAAACTATTTGATAACAAACTGAAAGAACTGAACGAACGCATTGGGAAGACACAGTGCAGGAATAAACATGAAGCAATAGCTACAGAACTCTTCGTAAGTTTTAATTTCATTTGATTTCATGGAATCCTTTTTAAAAGAATTTGGTGACATTGATACAGAGACCCACTAATGTCTGTACATATTGTCACAGTCCTTAGTGAAGAACACGGCAAGGGCGCAAGTGCTCCTGTACATTCCTGAACAATATTCCTGAGAGCTAATAAAAGGTGCACTTCCCCTTATTTCCTGTGTACTTCCAGTAAGTCGCTTCAGGGGATCCTTGACTGCCCAGTAGTCTACGCCCAGTTAACTGAACAATGCAAATCTCCATTTACTCCATTTTTCTAAGTGGTCAGAAGTTTGAATAATATGGTATCAATATAATCATAAACCTTGTGATTTGTATAACTTTTGTATCAGTGTAATCATAAGTTTTGTGATTTGCATAATGTCTGTGTAATGCATGATGTCTTAGGCCTTGTAAACTCCCTTTATGGCAAGCTTGATTAACGCTCCTGCCAGGCCCTACTGATAAAAGCTTTGAGATACCTCTGATACCTGGCAGTCTGAACTGAAAAATGTCACTATCAATAAATGTGGCTGAAACTCAAGTTCTATACAATGTTCTGCTGGTCACATGCTAATGTATAGGTCTTAACAGCTCTGGACTTATAAAATTGAACTGTGTAAGCCTGGAGGGTGAGCAGAACTATTTTAGAAAGATTTTGAGTTCGACTCTGCCCTCTGGATTCAAACTCAGAATAAACTTTCTACCAGTTCCCTGCCCCTTAGATTTGTTGGTATCAAGGGGAGCAGCCGAGCGTTACTTGGACCATAAGATCTTTCATATTAAGAAAGGAAAAATCTTGTTCCTGCCCACAAGCCTACCGTAAGATTTTACCACAGACAATAGAATTTATTATATCTTTGCAATATTGGCCCTTTAGAAATACTCTTAGAGCTATTAGGCATTCTGTGTCAAACTGACAGACTTAATACATAGGCGTTTTCTTTTCATTCTAAATAGTTTCTTTATTGGTGCTTGTACAACCTGTTTCAAGCTTTTTTGGACTTTTTTGTTTTTTTTTTACTCTTCTAACTTTACTTGTTGATTGGTGTTTCTTTTCTTTTTTTGAATTGGAGTCTCACTTCGTCGCCTATGCTGGAGTGCAGTGGCACACTCACAGCCACCCCAGCATCGACCTGCTGGGTTCAGATCCTTCCGCCTCAGCCTTCCAATCTGATTGGTATTTCTATCAACATTAATTTCATTGTGGACCGATTAGAAGTTTGAGATTTTAATCTCCCATTCCTGATTATCATACAAGGATAAAATGTGATTTAAATCTTTTGCTAGCCAGGCATGGTGGCTCATGCCTGTAATCCTAGCACTTTGGGAGGTGGAGACGAGAGGATTGCCTGAGCCCAGGGGTTCAAGACCAGACTAGGCAATTAACTTGGCGAGACCTTGTCTCTACAATAAATTCAAAAATTAACTGGGTATAGTGGTGCATACCTGTAGTTCCAGCTACTTGGAAGGCTAAGGTGGAAGGATCGCCTGGGCCCAGCAGGTCAAGGCTGCAGTGGCCATGAGCGTGCCATTGCACTTCAGCCTAGGTGACAAAGTGAGATTCTAACTCAAAAAAAATTTTTTAAATAAGTAAATAAAATAAATCTTTTGCTTATATAAAAATTTCTCATATATTTAGGTAGATGCCTAAGTCTCACAAAACTACTTTGGCAAATAATTTTTCCTTCATCTATATAGTATATTATTTAGTACTTTGGTTTAGTATTTACTTGTTTTTCTTTTTTTCTTCTAGACAAAAATAGCCAAAATTCAAAGACGTGTTAAGACGGTATTATCACTAAGGAATTGTTTGGAACCAAACATATATTCCAGTAATACAGCCTGTAAGGTTTGTATAAACACACAGGAGTTTTAATAAACTAGTTGACTCACATTTTTAGTAGTTAGATGCTCAGTGCAGCCTCACCCTTCTCAGCTCCGTTGGTTCTTTTGCCTCAGCCTCCCAAGTAGCTGGGACTACAGGCACATGCCACCACACCTGGCTAATTTTCTGGTTTTTTTATGAGAGGTCTGCTGGTTTCAAACGGCTTGGCTCAAGCAATACCCCTGCCTCAGTCTCCCAAAGTGCTGGGATTACAGATGTGAGTTACCACACCCAGCAGTTGAAAGAATTTTTTAGTGAATACTTGTACTCTCAGCACCTAGAGTCTTCCTTTAACATTTTATTAAACTTACTTTTGTCAAAAAGTCACAATATTCGGTCACATGGAAGGCTCTTTAAAAAGACTAGGCATAGGATTCTCTTTCAACATAGTTGCCTGTTGAGGTTTAGTTAGAAGGTCATAGTATGCAGTCTCACAGAGGATTCTTTAAAGAGATTAGGCATTCGACTCTCTCAGCAGGCAGTTCCCTGTTTAGGTTTACTATCTAGATTTAGGCCTTCTCTTGGGAGTGATAGTTTCAATGGCATTTACTTTTTAGAGCTCTTGCAGTGTTATACTGGTTGGTTTCATTCTTCTGGTTCCATTGGGTCTCCTGTTTAGTTCCTGCAGGTGCCACCTCAGTCTCCAGTGCTATTGGGTGGGAGTTCAGGAAACATTGGCCTTTAGTCACTGCCATTGCAGTAGATTGGGCATGCTACTGTGACACTGCTGCTGTGATAAATTGGGCCCCCTGATTCTGCAGGTATGGAGTGGGAGTTAGCTATCCCTGCTACAGGGTTGGTTTAAGGGATGAGTCTCTGGCTTCCATGGCACTTGGTGCAAGAAATATGCAGAATAAAAAGCAAATTGAGAATACTAACTGTGGTATAGCTCTTCAGTCACGAGTTCCTCAGCCAGTCTACCTTTTTCTTTAAACCTTTGTGAGTTATTTTATGATTATTTATTATTTTCAGTATCATGTTAGATATTATTTGGGATGATAGGGAAGAAATAGTTTAACCAAGAAACATGATACAGTAAGTCCCCTACATACAAACCTTCAAGTTGCAAACTTTCAAAGATGTGAAATGTGTGTTTGCCTGTCCAGTCATGTTAGTTCACATATCTGGCATACATTGTGTGCATCCTCTACAAGTGGTTGTTCTTTTGTGTATTGTGTAGAATACAGTAGTACAGTATCTTTATTTCAAGTCCAGGATGTTCAGAAGCAAGCATAAAAGTAGCAATGATGTAGCTGTTACTGCTAAGAAGCAACAAGTGTTAATCATGGAAACAAAAGTGAAAATTGAGAGACTGAAATGAGGCAAAAAGATGGTAGACATCACTTGTTCTTTTTTTTTTTTTTTTTAAGTTGAAGTCTCACTCTGTCACCCAGACTGGAATACTGGCCACCGCAGCCTCGACCTGCTGGGCTCCAGCGATCCTTCCGCCTCAGCCTTCCAAGTAGCCGGAACTTCAGGCATGCACTACCACGCCCGGCTAATTTTTGATTTATTGTAGAGACAAGGTCTCGCCAACTTGCCCGGGTGGGTCTCAAACCCACGGGCTGTGGCAGTCCACTTACCTCGGCCTCCCAAAGTGCTGGAATTACAGGCTGAGCCACTGAGCCCAGCTGATATCACTCGTTCTTATATGATTTGTTCTACCATTGACACAATTCTGTAGAACAAGGGCAAAATATATAGAACATGTGAAGTCTGCTGTGCTGATGATGTGGACAGTAATATCAAAGAAGCATGGAAAAGTGATGGAAGAGCTAGCCAGAGCAATCAGGCAAGATGAAGAAATAATGGACATCCAAACTGAAAAAGAAGAAATCAAATTATCTCTTGTATGCTGATGATCTTATACCTAGAGAATCCTAAATCCTCCTCCAAAAGGCTGCTGGACTTAATAAATGAATTCGGTAACATTTCAGGGTACAAAATCAACACACACAAATCAGTAACACTGCTGTACACCAATAATGCTCAAGCTGAGAATCAAATCAAGAACTCAACTCCATTTACAATAGCTGCCAAAAAAGCTAAAATACCTAGGAATATATTTAACCAAAAGGTGAAAGGTCTTTACAAGGAGAACTAAAAAACTCTGATGAAAGAAATTGCAGAGGACACAAACAAATGGAAAAACATCCCATGCTCATGGATTGAAAGAATCAATATTATTAAAATGACCAAATTACCTAATGTATTAAAAAAAAAGTGATGAAGGAGATGGAGAAAATTCTCAGTATCAGTGTCAAGTCCCACTTAGCTTAACGCTGGTTTAAGAAAAAGCTATAAGCCTTTAAGACTTGAAGAGGAAACATGAAGAAGACTCAAAGGGCACATGTTTTAATGCCAGCTGTGGTTGGTTTCATTTGTTCAAGGCTAGAGCCAACCTTCACAATGTAAAAGTAAGCGGCGAAGCAGTGTGTACAGATACAGTAGCTGCCTGGGAGTTTCCTGAAATGCTTCAAGTAATTGTTGTTGGAATCACATAGGGCCAGGCATGATGGCTGACGCCTATAATCCCAGTACTTTGAGAGGCTGAGGCAAAAGGATTGCCTGAGCTCAGGGGTTCAAGACCAGCCTGGGCAACTTGGTAAGACCTCGTCTCTACAATAAATAAAACAAGGGCACGGTGGTGTGTGCCTGTAGTTCCAGCTACTTGGATGACTGAGGTGGAAGGATCACCTGAGCCCAGCAGGTCGAGACTGTGGTGGCTGTGAGCGTGCCTGTACTCCAGCCTGGGTGACACAGTGAGACTCCAACTCAAAAAAAGAAAAAAAATCACGTATTTACCTGAGCAGGTTTTTTATGTGGATGAGACAGGACTGCTCTGGAAGAGGATGCCTGACTGAAGTTAACATCAGTAAGGAGGAAAAGTTGATGCCAGGCTATAAAGCAGCAAAGGATAGGCTAATTCTGTTGTTTGGTGACAGTGCTTCCAGCAGTATGAAGCAGAAGCCTCTTTTTTTTTTTTTTTTTTTTTTTTTGAGTTGGAGTCTCACTCTGTCGCCCAGACTGGAGTGCAATGGCCGCTCCCGA
>NW_007074551.1:16490-27793 GCF_000164805.1 Carlito syrichta | reverse complement strand
ATTTATTGTAGAGATGAGGTCTCGCTGCCCAGGCGGGTCTCGAACCCACGGGCTCAGGTGGTCCACTCACCTCAGCCTCCCAAAGGCGTGGGATTACAGGCTGAGCCACTGAGCCCGGCTCAGAAGCCTCTTTTAATTTGTCGTTCAGAGATCCCAGGAGCCCTTAAAAACATAGCCAAGGGCTCTCTTCCTGTTGTGTGGAAGAGTAACCCTAAAACCTGGGTTACACGTGCCATTTTCAGGACTGGTTTTTCACCACTGTATCCCGGAGGTAGAGAAATATTGCTTGGAGAAAGAGGTCACCTTGAGTATTCATTTGCTGCTTGGCAATGCTCTGGGCCACCCCCATTCATGGATAACTTTCATCCCAATATCAAAGTAGTGTATCTGCCACTGATTACTATGTTGCACATCCAACTTATAAACCAAGGAATTACAGTCAGTGACTGTTGAGAAATATTTACATCACATTTTTCATCAGGCAGTAAAGATGAGTGATGACTCAGGAACAACTTTTTGACAAATTTGGAAGGACTATAGCATCTACAAGGCCATAAAACACATTGACTGCTTGGTATAAGGTGACGACTGTCACCATGATGGGGTTTGCCTGCAATTTGTTCACGATTTTCGTGGATTTGAGGAGATGGATGAGGAGTCCAGAGAGGTCTTCAGCAACTTAGTGACCCTCAGCAAGAAGCTGGAGCTAGATCTGCAAGATTACTTCATTGGACTCCTTTCTGTGCAACATGAGGAGCTTGCTAATGAAGACCTGATGGAATTGGAGGTCCAGAGAAAGGACGAAGAGAAGAGGAAGAAGTAACTGAAGAACCGAAGAGATTCACAACACAGGAAATGGCAAGGGGATTTTCTTTATTTGAGGAGGCACTGTTAGTTTTGGAGGTACCAGAACCAAACAGAACAGAACACAAAAGTGGCAGCAGCCATTCAGAATGCAACCCAGTGCTACCATGTCATCTATAACGAGAAAAAAGAGCCACTACCCAGACATCACTGAATCTTTTTTTTTCAAGAGGGTAGATAGAACCAGAACCTGTGCCATCAACATCAGGCATGAATGAAGTTGCATTTTGCCCTCCATTTCCTATTGCCCATGTCCTTCAGCTCTACCATAACCCACCCCCTCTCCTTCTCCCAGTCAATAACTCTTCTTGCCTGTTCACTCAATGCCAGCCCCAGTATGCCAACTGTTGTACTGTACTACTGTACAGTTGAAGGTACTGTACTGTAAGATTCAACATGTTTTATTTTTGTTTGCTTATGTATTATTTGTGTGAAAAGTATTACAAACCTGTTACACAATTATAAACCTGTTGCTGATTGTGTTAGTTGGGTACCTAGGCTAACTTAGTTGGACTGACAAACAAATTGGACTTACAAATGTGTTCTCGAACAGAACTCATTCAAATGTAGAGGACTTACTGTAATGTTGCAAGTTGTAATGTGCCCTCTTTTCTATTTTTCAATACTGTTGCAACTAGTTTAGCATTGTAAGAAAAATGAACCCTTAAAACGTGAATAAAAGTGTTTACATAGGGTGTTCGTGTTTCCTCTGGCCTCAGGCTCAGAGGGGACTCTGTGGTACCTGGTACCTGCCCATCCCCAACCTGTACCCCAACTCTCTTCTAACTTCACCCCGACCCAGTCCCCAACCTGTACCCCACCCTGTCCCCAATTTGTATCCTGACCCTGTTCAGGCCTACACCTTGACTCTGCTCCTGACCTGAATCACGGCTCCTTCCCCAACCTCCATCCGACCTGCTTCTGACCTATACCCAGACCTCTACCCCAGACCTCTACCCCAACCCCATGCCAGACCCACACCCCCACTCCATCCCAAACTTGCTCCTGATTTCTACCCCAACCAGCACCCAACCCCCTGAGCTCCACCTCGACCCTACCCCTGACCTCTGCTTCACCAGTCTGATGCTTCATCTAAGCACTTTTCTGTTGCCGAGTCTTCTTTCCAGAAACAACTCTAAATATGTGAATGTATCTGGGCCTGCCATGACAACGAGCAAAGCCTCACTGAGAGAACACGTTTGTTAAATAGATGTGTGGGTATTATATGAGAGAGAAGCACTCCAGGCTCCTCCTCGGCAATCAGGCTGCGACAGAAGGAAGCGTTTCCTCACCTTTCCTCATGTGGCTCCAGGTGTCCTGAAGCTGCAGCCTCTCCAAGTGACTCTTGAGGAGGAGGCTCTGTCCTCACCATGGCTGTGGGACACCCAAGGGCTTACGCTGGGTGCTGATGAGTAGGTGAGAGATAGCTCCATGGACTCAGTCTCTGTTTAGTGGTGCCTGGTGAATCTCAAGTTCAGGGTTCAGTTTACTCCAGCCCATCATTTTGGAAATTCGAACTGAAATGGAGCCCACCCTGCCTTACCATGGTCAGAATGAAGAAAAAGAGAGTAGATGGCCAATAGACAAAACTCAATTGATTTCCTTTTATCTTTACTTGAAAAATTTAAGAATATGTTTATAATAGCACCTCAAAAATTGAATCCCTTAAGTATAAATCTAACAAAACATATACAGATATGCATCTAGAAAACCTTGAGTTGTAGTCAAGAGGAATCAAAAGAAATGCAAATAAGTACAGATCTGGATTAATGTTCAAGATGGAAGGTGGGCAGAGGAAGGAGTTATTAATGAGTTTTATATAGCATCTGTTCACTTTAAAATATAATAACATTTCAGACTGGGTACGGTGGCTCAAGCTGTAATACCAGCACGTTGGGGGGCCGAGGTGAGAGGATTGCCTGAGCCCAAGGGATTGAAACCAGCGTGGGCAACTTGATGAGACCTCATTTCTACAATAAATTAAAAAATAAGCTGGGTGTGGTAGCGTACGCCTATAGTTCCAGCTACTTGGATCGCCTGAGCCCAGCAGGTCGACAATGGATAGCCGTGAGTGTGCCACTGCACTCCAGCCTGGGTGACAAGAGTGAGACTCTGACTCAAAAAAAAAAAAAAAAAAAGAATTTCTATAAAAGAGATAGTAACATTTCAGAATTCTGCCTTTGTGTGTCTATAGTTTTGTTTGTGCTGTCCCTTAGAAAAGCTCATGAGTTGGGCAGTCACTTCATATATTTGAATTAACATACTTATTTTAAATGTAGCAAGTTCTCAAAGTATGGACTAAATGTCTCAGCTCCAAGTTTTAAGTAAACTCGCCAACTGGAAGAATGAGTTGGCAATCTGATTTGTTTCTGTTTTTTATTACAAGTGTAGCAAAATAAAGTTTTCTTATTAAATTACAGTGTTTGTTTATTCCTAAAATTTAATGTAATAGGAATAAAATGTTGTCTATGTACCTTGGTATTTATTTTTCCTTCTTTCCATCCAAGCTAGGAAGTTAATTCTACCATCATTTTTATTTTTGAAGTTTTTAAAAAATTATTTGGACATGCAAATCATAGTCATGGTTATTAGCCATAAAAATACATGTTGATTTGACTGAGTTCTATGGCTCATGCCAGAAATCCCAGCACTTTGGGAGTCTGAGGTGGGAGGATTGCTTGAGGCTAGGCATTCAAGACCAGCCTTGACAACATAGCAGGACCGTGTTGCTACAAAAACATAAAAAATTAGTCTGGTGTAATGGTGCATGTCTGTTGTCCTAGCTACTTGGAAGGCTGAGGCAGAAGGGTCACCTAAGTCTAGGAGGTGGAGGCTGCAGTCAGCCATGATGGTGCCACAGTACTCCAGCTTGGGTGACTGAGTTGAGACCCCACTTCAAAAAAAAAAAGATGTGATTTAGTTTATGCTTTTGCTATATGTATGCAAGAATGTCTCCCAAGATACATTTTATCTATTATTAATTTTGTGTGGAAGGACACAATTGGTAACCTTCCTCTCAACTGCTTTTTTCTCACCCATTTAATAGGTTGCAAATTCAGAGACCATGACTTTGGATATGAATTGGGAGTCAGTTAGTAGTTCAGTTAAAAGGATGACTTCTGTGAACTGTGAACCTTCTAACCCTTCAAAAAAAGCAAGTGAAAAGATTAATTTGTCACCAGGTCATAATGAGTCTGTTTCTGAAAGGTAGGCATTTCTATAAAAATGCATAAATTTGTCTCAATCTATAATGTTGAATTCTCTCCTCATCACTGGTGATTTTTAACAGTTTTGGAACTTTCTAATATTATTTGTTCACTCCTTAAAGAATCCTATAGTTTACTTTTTTATGTTAAATTATACCTCAGTTTTTTTAAAAGAGGAAAATATATAACCAGAAAAAGTAAATTAAATGATCGTCATTGTTTGAAGTACAACACTCTTTTCCAGAAATAAGTATGTGCATACAAAGAGGCTATAAAATGAAGGAGAAGCATTACAGATCTACACCATTTACAGTAGATTTTTAGTATTTGGGGATTTAACATGTAGTTTTAACTTTTCAGGGATACCCTAATTAATATTCCATGATACTGAGGTCTGCATTTTAATTTTAAACCAGGAAGCTGCTTTGAAGAAAGCATTTCATTGATGAAGGCAAGAGCCACATTTTAGCAATTCTTTGTTTTTAACCCTTGTTCATGAACGTACCAATGCACATGTAACAAAAAGGAAAACGTGGTGGTAATATAAGTGAAAAAGTGAATACACCATTAAAATAGCACTTTAGAGACATGTCTAACTTAGCAGTGGCTTGTGTCTCTGATAGGAACAAATCTGCCTTATGTTCTGTAATTAAAGGAAGAATCTGTAATTTGTGACACTATTTTAGGCAGCACATGGTGTGTGATTAGGTATAACGTGTCACTTGGCTCTGATAGTTTCAGTGGTGAGTTTTATAAAACATTTATGGAAGAAATAATGTCAACTTTAAACAAACTCAAAGAGTGGAAAAAGGGGGAATGTTCTTCATTTTATGAGGCTAGCATAACCCTGATACTAAAATTTTGAGATATTACAGAAATAGAAAATTACAGTCCATTTTAACCCACAAAATAGACTCAGATGTCCTAAACAAGAAACTAGTAAACCAGGTTCAGCAGTGTACAAAAGTTGAGTTTGATTCAGAAATATTGCATTGTTGGTTTAACAATTAAAAATGAATTAATGAGCCGGGCTCGGTGGCTCAGCCTGTAATCCCGCGCCTTTGGGAGGCTGAGGTGAGTGGATTGCCTGAGCCCGCGGGTTCGAGACCCGCCTGGGCAGCGAGACCTCATCTCTACAATAAATCAAAAAATCAGCCGGGCATGGTAGTGCATGCCTGTAATTCCGGCTACTCGGAAGGCTGAGGCGGAAGGATCGCCGGAGCCCAGCAGATCGAGGCTGCGGTGGCCAGGAGCGGCCACTGCACTCCAGTCTGGGTGGCAGAGTGAGACTCCAACTCAAAAAAAAAAAAAAAATGAATTAATGGCCAGGCTCGGTGGCTCAGCCTGTAATCCCGCGCCTTTGAGAGGCTGAGGTGAGTGGATTGCCTGAGCCCGCGGGTTCGAGATCCATTTGGGCAGCGAGACCTCATCTCTACAGCCGGGCATGGTAGCACATGCCTGTAACCAGAAAAAGTAAATTAAATGATCGTCATTGTTTGAAGTACAACACCCTTTTCTACTTGGAAGGCTGAGGCGGAAGGATTGCTGGAGCCCAGCAGGTTGAGGCTGCGGTGGCTGGGAGCAGCCACTGCACTCCAGTCTGGGCAACAGAGTGAGACTCCAACTCAAAAAAAAAAAAAAAATGAATTAATGAGCCGGGTTCGGTGGCTCAGCCTGTAATCTTGCGCCTTTGGGAGGCTGAGATGAATGGATTGCCTGAGCCCACGGGCTCAAGACCCGCCTGGGCAACTTGGCGAGACCTCATCTCTACAATAAATCAAAAAAAAATTAGCTGGGCGTGGTAGCGCGCACCTGTAGTTCCAGCTACTCAGAAGACTGAGGCGGAAGGATCACCAGAGCCCAGCAGGTTGAGGCTGCAGTGACCGGGAGTGGCCACTGCACTCTAGTCTGGGTGACAGAGTGAGACTCCAACTCAAAAAAAAAGAATTAATGTCATTTTCCAGGAGAAAAATCATTATCAGCTCACAATAGATGGGAAACTTCATCAAATATCCATTTATGATTAAAACAAAATTCCTGGCAACCTCAGAATAGGAAGTAGCTTCCTTAATTTGACAAAGAGTGTCTACAAAAATCCGAAGACAAATCTAATGGTGAAACATTGGAAGTGTTTCTGAGATACAAAACAGGAGAAAGAAGCCTGCTGTCACTGCTTTATATAAAAAGTGTTATGTCTCAGCTAATGCAAGAATGCCAAAATATGGGGGTGGGGAGAATATAAAAGACTAGTAAAGAAAGAACAATATTTTTACTATTCTTGGATGATTTGGGTGTGTATGTAGGAAGTCCAAAGGAGCCTACAGTTAGCGTATTAGGATTAATAAGAATTGTGTATGATTGCTGAACTGAGAGACATAAGAAATCAGCTGGATTCCTATGTACCAGATAAAAGGATTAGGAAATGAAATTCTTAAAAAGATATCATTATAGCAGCACCAAAATATATCAGGTACCTAGAAATATATTTAGCAAGATACACAATAAGAAGAAAATTACAAAACATGATTGAGAAATTTTAAAGAAAAATTAAATGGAGAGAAGATGTACTATGCTTATGGTATGGGCAAAATGTTTTCACTTTTGTTCAAGTTAATTTTATAGAGTACAATTTTAGTCAGTATCCCAGTGTGTAATGTTGAAGAACTTAATAAGGTTCTGTGCTTCTAAAATGTCTGTATAAATGCAATGGGTTAAGAGGTCAAGATACCCTGTAAGTAGCGAAACATAATGGAAGGAATTTGTCATCAGATGTCAGGATGTTACAAATATCCTGTAATAGGGTGCCAACATCAATAGTGTGATGTTGGCAAATAGTAGACAAATAGATCGGTGTAATGGAATGTCCAAAAAAAAAATGCATGCATATAAGTACATGTGAGCCGGGCTCGGTGGCTCAGCCTGTAATCCCACGCCTTTGGGAGGCTGAGGTGAGTGGATTGCCAGAGCCCGCGGGTTCGAGACCCACCTGGGCAAGTTGGTGAGACTTCATCTCTACACTAAATCAAAAATTAGCCAGGCATGGTACTGCACGCCTGTAGTTCCAGCTACTTGGAAGGCTGAGGCAGAAGGATCGCCGGAGCCCCCAGCAGGTCAAGGATGCGGTGGCCGGGAACGGCCACTGCACTCCAGTCTGGGCTACAGAGTGAGACTCCAACTCAAAAAAAAAAAAAGTACAGGTGATATGTGATGGAGATTGAATGGCAGATCATTTGGAAAGTGATTGATCTTTAGTAAATGGTGCCATCTTTTTGTTTTGTTTTGTTTTGTTTTTGTTTTTGTTTGAGTTGGAGTCTCATTCTGTTGCCCAGACTGGAGTGCAGTGGCCACTCCCGGCCACCGCAGCCTCCACCTGCTGGGCTCCGGCGATCCTTCCGCTCAGCCTTCCAAGTAGCCGGAATTACAGGCATGCGCTACCACGCCCGGCTGATTTTTTGATTTACTGTAGAGATGAGGTCTCGCCAAGTTGCCTAGGTGTGTCTTCAACCCGCGGGCTCAGGCAGTCCCTTCACCTCAGCCTCCCAAAGGCGCGGGATTATGTGCTGAGCCACCGAGCCCGGCTTTCAATGGTGCCATCTTATGTGCTGTTCATGTTGGGGAAAATATAAAATGGACTCTTTTGTCAAGCTATACAAAAAATTAATCTCATGTGAGTTAAAGAACTAAATATCTAAAGGAATGTGATACAGCTTTTAGAATATAGAATGTCTTCATGAACTTGGATAGAGAAAGGTTTCTTAAGACACAAATGCCCTTTCCAGGCTGAGGCAGAAGGATTGCCTGAGCCCAGCAGATTAAGGCTGCAGTGACTGTGAGCATGCTACTGTACTCCAGCCTTGTTCCTTCTTTTGAGTAAGACTCCAACTCAAAAAAAGGAAAAAATGATAAATTTTACCACATGAAAATTGTAAACTGCTTTTCTCAAAAGTCACTATGAAAATAGTAAGAAGACAAATCATCTGAGTAGAAGATACATATATCCTATGGAGGACTAGTACCCTGAATATGTATAAAGAACTTCAACAAATCAATGAGTAAAAGTCAGATAATACAAAAGAAAAATGGGCAAGAGATTTGTACATTCACTTCACAAAAGAGAAATTCAAAATTGCCAATAAACAGGAAAAGGTGTTCATCTTAAATAGTAATCAGGGAAATGAAAATTAAAACCTGTAATCGCGCGCTTTGGGAGGCCGAGGTGAGTAGATTGCCTGAGCCCACGGGGTCGAGACCCGCCTGGGCTACTTGGCGAGACCTCATCTCTACAATAAAATTTAAAAAATCAGCCAGGCGTGGTAGCGCATGCCTGTAATTCTGGCTACTTGGAAGACTGAGGCGGAAGGATCGCCGGAGCCCAGCAGGTCGAGGCTGCGGTGGCTGGGAGCAGCCACTGTACTCCAGTATGGGCGACAGAGTGAGACTCCAACTCAAAAAAAAGAAAATTAAAATCACAATGAGATATCATCAGGTAAAGAAAAAAACATTTAAAAATCTGACAGTATCAGGTAATTGTTTTTATTTACTGTTTTGTTCAGTGAGTAAATTGGTGTCTCGGAAAAAATTGGCATTATCTAAAAATATAAAAAATCTGAATATCCTTTGATTTAGCATTCCCACCTCTTGATATATATCCTAGAGACATACACATATGCAATAGAATATGTATGAGACTGTTTATTAGCATTTTTCTTAATAGTCAAAAACTTGAAAAAAATGTCCATTTACAGTTGAAAAGAGAAATAAATTGTGGTAAATCTATACACTAGAATCCTGTTCAAAAATAGCCATAAAACAAAATACATTAAGTCAGCAAATTTAGGATTAATGTGATCTTAGTGATGTATGATGGCTCATAATTACTCTTTCTACTTGTTTACTATCTGTCCTATTTATTTCATGCTCCTTTCCCTCTTCCCTCTCCCTCCCCGTTCACCTCCCCTTCTCTTCCCTTCTTCTCTTCCCCCTTTCTGTTTTAGCCTCCTTTTTGATAATTATTTTTTCCTGGCTGGGTTTGGTGGCTCAGCCTGTAATCCCAGCACTTTGGGAGGCTGAGGCAAGTGGATTGCCTGAGCCCACAGATTTGAGACCAGCCCAGGCAATTTGGCGAGACCTTGTCTCTACAATTAAAAAAAAAAAAAAGAGCCAGGCATGGTAGCATGCACCTGTAGTTCAGGCTACTTGGAAGGCTGAGGCAGAATGATCACTGGAGCCCATCAGGTCGACGCCGGGGTGGCAGTGAGTGTGCCACACTACACTCCAGCCTGGGCGACAGAGTGAGACTTCAACTCAAAAAACAAACGGCTGGGCTTGGTGGTTCAGCCTGTAATCCCGCGCCTTTGGGAAGCTGAGGGAAGTGGATTGCCTGAGTCCGCGGGTTCGAGACCCACCTGGGCAGCGAGACCTCATTTCTACAATAAATCAAAAAATCAGCCGGGTGTGGTAGCTTACGCGCAGGCTACTCGGAAGGCTGAGGCGGAAGGATCGCCAGAGCCCAGCAGATCGAGGCTGCGGTGGCCGGGAGTGGCCACTGCACTCCAGCCTGGGCGACAGAGTGAGACTCCAACTCAAAAAAAAAAAAGAAACAAACAAACAAGAATCCAGTGGAAACAAGAAAACTGAAAAATACACAAACCAATAAACAGTGTCCACAAATTTTTTGATAATTCTCCCTTTAAAATGTGGAACCTAATTTTCATCTTGCACTATATTTAATGACTCACTTTTAGTGAATAGTTTATAGCAAAAGTGACAATTTGAGTAGATCATAAAATACATTAGCTTCTGGCTCTCTCAGTTTGCTTATTCTGGGACATGTTGACTGCCATATCAATGAGGATATCAAACAACCAGAGTTCCACCTGGTGAGGTGTCTTGCCAATAATGGTGAATAGGCCATTTTGGAAGCAGAGCCTCTAGTCCTGGCCAAACCTTCAGATGCTGTTGTAACCTCATAAGAAACCCTGGGCCAGAACCCCACAACTCTGCTACTCCTTGTTTGTTGTTTGTTTAGATTTGGCGTCTCACTCTGTTGCCCAGGCTGGAGTGCAGTGGCACCATTACGACTCACCGCAGCCTTGATCTCTTGGGCTCAGGCGATCCTTCTGCCTCAGCCTCCCAAGTAGTTGGGACTACAAGTGTGTGCTACCATACCAGGCTAATTTTTTAATTTTTTGTAGAGACAAGGTCTTGCCATGCTGCCCATGTTGGTGCCCATTTCTTGTGTGAAAAAATGTTTACAAAGAATCAAAGAAGGAAAGAAGAGTTACCAGCCATGGTATTATAAGAAATTTTCTATTTTGTATATGCTCCTCCCTACTCATTCTCTTTTAAGAGCTATTTCATCTTGTCCAGGCATGGTGACTCACATCTGTAATCTCAGCACTTTGAGAAGCCAAGGGAAGAAGATTGCCTGAGCCCAGAGGGTCAAGACCAGCCTGGGGAACTTGGCAAGACCTCATCTCCATATTAAAAAAAAAAAAAAATTAGCTGGGCATGGAGGTGTGTGCCTATAGTTCTAGCTACATGGAAGGCTGAGGCAGAAGGATTGCCTGAGCCCAGTAGGTCAATGCTGCAGTAGCTGTGAGTGGGCTACTGCACTCCAACCCAGGAGACAGAGTGATACTCTGACTCCAACAACAAAGTCATTTAATCTTTTTTTTTTTTTAATTGGAGTCTCACTCTGTTGCCCAGTCTGGAGTGCAGTGGCACACTCACAGCCACTGTTGTCTCAGCCTGCTGGGCTCAGGTGATCCTTCCACCTCAGCCTTCCAAGTAGCTGGAATTATAGGCATGCACCACCACATCCAGCTAATTTTTTTTTTTTTTTTTTTAAGAGACGAGGTCTCGCCAAGTTGCCCAGACTGATGTTGAACCCCCAGGCTCAGGCAGTCCTCTCCCTTCGGCCTCCCAGAGTACTGGGATTACGTGTGAGCCAGCATACCTAGCCCATTTAATCTTAATAACATGTATCCCTCTTTTATAGATGAGGAAACCAAAGCAGGTAGTAAATGGCAGAGCTAGAATTTAGATCCAAACATTCTGTCTCCAGAATTCATATTCTTAGCTACTATATAATAACATTGTCTGGAGAAATTAATTACTAACTTTTTTTCTTTTTTTTTTTTTTTTGAGTTGGAGTCTTACTCTGTCACCCAGACTGGAGTGCAGTGGCTGCTCCCAGCCACCGCAGCCTCGATCTGCTGGGCTCCGGCGATC
>NW_007074551.1:11321-16470 GCF_000164805.1 Carlito syrichta | reverse complement strand
ATCTGCCCAGGCGGGTCTCGAACCCGCGGGCTCAGGCAGTCCGCTCACCTCAGCCTCCCAAAGGCGCGGGATTACAGGCTGAGCCACTGAGCCTGGCTATTACTAACTTTAGACACAGATATTTTTCTCCAAGATAAAATACAAGTAAAAAGCATCTGCTAGGCACATTTAGACTACCATGAAAATGATCGGTTTCCTCAATTTTCCTTGCTGATGTGGTTCATAAAAAAAGAGCTATCATTGGTAGTAGTCACTTGAACAATTTCATGAAAGTTACACATCATTAAATTGGATGCCAGTGGCATTCCAGTTAGACCATCTTTTAATTTGCAGATTTATATAGATTTCTCTGGATAAGCATTAACAGCTTTACATATACAGTTTTAAAAATAAAGTTAATTGACATACCTAAAGAATCTACATAAACAATAAGTGGATGACCTGATGAGCCACAGTTTTCACAATGTAAGCAAATCACCAAATCAAGAAACATCAATGGCATCCTGCTTGCCTTATGCCTTCTCTCTCAGTTGCTAATCTCCCCTCCCCACGCTGACTTAAGTAACCACCATCCTCTATTCTATCACCAAGAATTGTTTTGCTTGCTTTTCACTTTTGTTATATAAGTGGAATCATACTTAGTGAGCTCTTTTGTGTCTTGCTTCTTTTATTCACTGTATGTGTTCTGAGATCATCCATGCTGTTGCTTAGCAGCAGTAGTTGATTCATTCTCATTGTTGTATAATGCCCATCATATGACTGTGCCACAGGTCATGGGCATTTGGATTGTTTGCAGGTTGGGGAAGTTATAAATTGTGCTGCTATTCGCATTCTTTTACAAGTCTTTTGGTGAATATACATATATACAACTTTTGTTGGACATATGCCTGGAAGTGGAATTGCTAGGTCATAGTGTGTTTGTATCTTAAATAGATATTGTCAATCAGTTTACCAAAGAAGTTTCACCAAGTTATACTCCCAGTATAAATACATGAGATTTTTGTTACTGCATGTCCTTGTCAACTCTTGGTATTATATCTCTTCATTTAGCCATACTAGTATATAGCATCACACTGTGGTTTTAATTTGTATTTCCTTCTAATAATGAAATTGAGCAAATTTTCATGTTTGCTAGCTATTTGGATGTCTTTTTTTTAATGAGGTCTAACACTTTTGCTGTCTTTTCTCAAGCTTTTTGTCAGATATGTTTATAATAAATCTCTTTCTTTACCCTAAGTCTTATCACTTCCCTAATGGTGTCTTTATATGAACCGCTATACTTAATTTCAGTGTACTTGAATTTGTTTCATAGATTCTACCTTTCTGATGAGTGCTCCATCTGTTCTATTTTTTCCATCTTTCCTTTCATATTTTTACTTTATTATTACTTATTTTTGTTAGAGATAGGGTCTGGCTCTATAGCTCAGGTTGGAGTGCAGTGGCAGGGCTCCTTGCAATTTCAGCCTCCTGGATTCAAATGATCCTCCTGCCTTGGCCTCTCGAGTAGCTGGGATTACAGGTGTGTACCGCCATGCCTAGCTAAATTTTCTAATTTTTTGTAGAGACAGGATCTTGCTATGTTGCCCATGCTGATCTCAAACTCCTAACCTGAAGCAATCCTTCCTCCTTGGCACTCCTAAAGTGCCAGAATTATAAGTGTGAGCCACTGCAGCCAGCCTCCTTCCATATTTTTAAGGCTATTAATCTAATTTTTTTAATGCCCTTGTTTTATAATTTTAGATAAACTGTACATCTGTTCCTGATGCTTTTCTGGTGATTTCTAGTAATTTGGTTCTGTCTTTTGGCATGCTTGGTAGTTTCTGAATTGTTGAGGCTCTGAACGATAATATCTTGCTCTAGACAAGCTTCATCCTTTGCTTGAAAAAGTAGGGTCTGATCACCTGACCTACTTGGGGAATGGTATAACTTGAGATTTGTAGTAGTTTTGGTAAGGCTCCTCCTACCTCTAGTTCACTCTGACCACTAAAACAGCCTTCCATGGATTCCATCTGAAAGCTGACAGTTGTTTGCCAGGCCTTCTTCATTGTGGTAGGTCTCAAATGTTAATCTTGATTGCTTACATATAGTAAGACTGCCAAAATTCTCTTCTTTTTAAAGTATTTGTTTAGTTTCTTATACCCCTAAGTAGCATTAATTTGAAGTACTGTAGCAGCAACTAAAGTAAAGATTAAATAAAGAATTTTGAGATGATAAATTTTGACTGCATAATAATACATTACAGTAAATTTAATACAGTATAATAAACACTTCAGAATTATTAAAATCTTATAGTTTAACAAAATAAATACAGTTGTCAGTCTTTCATTCAATTTATGATTACTATTACTGGTAGAAATGTACAAAAGAAATTTGGCAAGTGGGACGCTAAAAGTAGATGGAAAACCTAGTATTCATAATAAAATTTAGATCTAAATATTTTTGTTTCTTAGAAATAGTGGCAGATGTCTCATTGATGAACTTAATATGAAAAAATTATTGGATTAAATCTGTTTAAAAATGTGCATGGAGAACAATTGATTTCACAAGATGAAATTACTATGTAGAAAATTAATTGCCGGCTGGGCACGGTGGCTCAGTCTGTAATTGCAGCACTTTGGGAGGCCAAGGCGAGAGGATTGCATGAGCCCAGGGGTTCAGACCAGCCTGGGCAACTTGATGAGACCTCGTCTCTACAATAAATAAAAAAATTAGCCAGCTGTGGTGGTGCGTGCCTGTAGTTCTTGGAAGACTGGAGTGGAAGGATCACCTAAGTCCAGCAGGTTGAGGCTGCGGTGGCCGGAAGCGTGCCACTGCCCTCCAGCCTGGGTAACAGAGTGAGACTCTGACTCAAAAAAATTAAAAATAAAAATTAAAAAGAAAAAGAAAATTAATTACCTCTGCTTATGAAGCATTAACACCTACAGGAATTGATCTTTGGTTGTAAACAAGGCAAAAATCAGTTTAGAAAAATAAAAAGAATTGTGTTCCAATACTGCTCAACAAGTGCTTCAGGATTATGATCATTTAGAGAAGGGAAATAGATGAAGTGAGCCCTACCATTGTCCCAGCTTACTGCCTGGAGACTTTTTCCTTGTCAAACAGCAGGGATGGAAAAGGGACCCCTTGTGGTATTGTTGAGTTTAAATCAGAGATCGGAGAGTCTGAGTTGGCTAGAATTTATGGGACAGAACTAGACTAAACAAAGTTGCACAGAGAGCCCTAAAGATCTGCAGTGGGGCCTTGAATTGTTGGCGGAATATAAATGTGTGCATGCTGAGGAGAAAACTACATGAGGCTGAGGAAAGAACCATGGAAAGGAAGGCCACATGATTCCTAGAGCTGTCATACATTTTGCTTTCCCTCTGCCCAGAAGGACTGGGAACATTTTGCTTTCCCACTGGCTAAAATGAAGAAGCCTAGTAAATAAGGAGCTGCAGGTAGAGTTCACAAAGGGATATAGCTTTAGTGGGGCTAAATTAGTCCTAAAGACTACAGAGGAGCCACACAAAAAAGCTAAAAGCAAGCTTCAGAGGAGTCAAACTACTAATCCCCAAGTAATTGAATTGCCTGCCAGAGCAAAGACTAATAATACATTTTGAGGGAATGAAACAACATCCATTACCCAACAGCATACATTTTACAGTGTTTGACATCTAATGAGAAATTACTGGACATGCAAAGTAACAAAAAAATATGACTCAGCAGGGAAAAGAATAAAGTGGTAGACTTAGAAATAATGTATTTGATTGACTTAGCAGATAATGACATAAAAGACCTATTGTCAATATATTCCTCATGTCAACAGGAGAGGAAAACATGAGCATGAGAGAAATAAAGATACAAAAAAACCCAGATTGAACTTGTAAAAATGAAAAAGACAGTAACTAATCAAAAATTGGAGTGGATAGAATTAGCAGAGTGGTTAATTATTGATTTTTAAAAATCAATGAATTAGGAATAGAAACTGTTCAGTCTAAAGACAGGAAAAAACTGAAAAAACAGTGAACAGAGTTTCAAAAACCTGTAGAATAGTATCAAGTAGTCTAATGCATGTGTTATGGGCTCATCACTAAGTCATAGGCCAAAAAAATTTCAATGTTTGAAATATTTCTGTATTTGATGGAAACTCTAAATCCATATATTTAAAAAAAAAGTTAACCAATCCCAAGCAGAAGAAACCATGTAAATCATATTGTATTAGATTGCTGAAAGTCAGTGATGAAGAAAAAAAGATCTTAAAAGATAGCCGCGGAGAGAAAAGACACATCATGTAGAAAGAAAGAACAACAACAAAAAGAATGGCAGCAGACTTCTTGCTGTAAACTGTGCAAACTAGAAGCCATCTTTAAAATATCGAGAAGGAAAGAATCTCTGAGGAAAGGTAAAGAAAAATTGTCCATTCATACTTCTACACCCAACAAAAATATCTTTCAAAAGTAAAAAGGGGAACACAGACTTTTCTTTTTTTTTTTTTTAGTTGGAGTCTCACTCTGTCGCCCAGACTGGAGTGCAGTGGCCGCTCCCGGCCACCGCAGCCTCCACCTGCTCGGCTCCGACGATCTTTCCGCCTCAACCTTCCAAGTAGCCGGAATTACTGGCATGCGCTACCACGCCCGGCTGATATTTTGATATATTGTAAAGATGAGGTCTCGCTGCCCAGGCGGGTCTCGAGCCTGTGGGCTCAGACAATCCACTCACCTCAGCCTCCCAAAGGCGCGGGATTACAGGCTGAGCCACTGAGCCCGGCGGAACACAGACTTTTTTAAACTTAAAAAATAAAAGGGGGGCCAGGCGCTATGACTCAAGCCTGTAATTCTAGCACTTTGGGAGGCCAAGGCCAGAAGATTACCTGAGCTCAGGGGTTCAAGACCAGCCTGGGTAACTTGGTAAGACCTCGTGTCTACAATAAATCAAAAAATTAGCTGGACGTGGTAGCACGTGCCTATAGTTTCAGCTACTTCGAAGGCTGAGGCAGAAACAGTCGCTTGAGCCCAGCAGGTTGAGGCTGCGGTGGCCTTAAACATGGCAGCAGCATGGGCAACCAAGTGAGACTCCGACTAAAAAGAAAAAAAAAGGTGGGAGAATGCATCATCGACAACCTACACTACAAGAAATTTTAAAGTAAATTCTTTTTTTTTTTTTTTTTTTT
>NW_007074551.1:2062-11301 GCF_000164805.1 Carlito syrichta | reverse complement strand
TTTTTTTGAGTTGGAGTCTCACTCTGTCGCCCAGACTGGAGTGCAGTGGCCGCTCCCGGGCACCTGCTGGGCTCCAGCGATCCTTCTGCCTCAGCCTTCCGAGTAGCCGGAATTACAGGCTCATGCTACCATACCCGACTAATTTTTTGATTTATTGTAGATGAGGTCTCGCCTGCCCAGGCAGGTCTCGAACCCACGGGCTCAGGCAATCCACTCACCTCAGCCTCCCAAAGGCACGGGATTACAGGCTGAGCCACCGAGCCCGGCTTAAAGTAAATTCTTCAGGCAAAAGGAAAATAGTTCTAGTTAGCAATTTGGATCTATGCAAAGTAAGACAGAGTGTTGGAAATTGGAAATGTGTGGGTAAATAGAAAATATTTTTACCTTTCTATATAGTGTGTGTATATATTATATATATACATACACATGTAACATACTATTTCTCTGAAGTATTTGTATGTATAAGCAACACACAATTGGAATTTGAAATTGAAAATCAATACTATTTACAGTAACATTAGGGAATATGATATCCTTAGGGGTAAACCAAAATATGTATTCAACCTAACTAAAGACCACAAAGTGTTACTGAATTAAAGGAGACCTAAATAAGTGATGAGACATGCAACTTTTATAAATCAGAAAAGTTACTGTTGTTAAAATGTCACCTCGCCCCAAATTGTGTATCAGTCAAAATCCCAGCAGCTTTTCTGTAGAAAGTAACAAACTGATTAGAAAGACCAGGCACAGTGGCTCACACCTATAATCCCAGCCCTATGGGAGGCCAAGGCAGCAGGATCACTTGAGGCCAGAAGTTCAAGACCAGCAACATAACAAGACCCTGTCTCTACCAAAAAAAAGTCCTGGTGCGGTAGCTCAGCCTTCTAATTCCACCACTTTGGGAGGCCGATGCGAGAGGATTGCTTGAGTCTGGGGATTCGAGAACAGCTTGGGCAATTTGGTGAGACCTCATCTCTACCATAAATCACAAAAAAACTAGCTGGGCATGGTGGCATGCTTCTGTAGTTCCAGCTGCTTGGAAGGCTGAGGTGGAAGGATCTTGCTACTACACTATGGTCTCGGTGACAAGAGTGAGACTCCAACTCAAAAAAAAAAAAAAAATTAAAAAAAAATTAGCCTGGTGTAGTGGCACACAACTGTAGTTCCAGTTACTTGGAAAACTGAGGACTGCTTGAGCCCAGGAATTCGAGGCAGCAGTGAGCCATGATTGTGGTCACTACACTCCAGCCTGGGTGATAGAATGAGAACCTTGACTTAGGAAAAAAAAAGTCAAACTCGTAAGAGTGGAGTCAGGGTTAAAATGGCAGCAGAGGAGGCTCTTCTGGCTCAGTATATTCTATAATGGTAACTAACATCATTTACCATTATTGCTCAGTTTACAAAATGGTAAATATTACTTCTATGGAGTTACAATAACGAGTTGTGGCAGTTACAGCTTTCTTTTTTAGTTTCCTATCTTTAAGAGTCAAAGGGTCATTATGGGTTTCTTACAGTTTTGTTTTTTTTAAATGAAGGCTTATATGATCAAGTTTTGTACATTTATATCTATTGTATATTTATATATTATATCTGGATTCATTGTGAATAGATCGCTACTACATTTTATGGGTCTGTTATTGTATTTTCATAAGCTTTTGGTCATATCATTTGAATTAATAATAAATGAGGCTTGGGGAATATTTGATTTTATCATCTTTTTCACCACAATTGTTCAATTAAAGCATGTTTTGAAATGTTAAGTTAGAGGAATTCTAGCCACTAATTGCATGTTTAAGCCTCATAATGCATGTTTAGTTTATTTTTGTTTTTAATTTTTTTATCATTTTAGTAACAATGATGATGTTATGTTGATTTCTGTGGGAAGTCCTAACTTGACAACTCCAATTACCTCAAATCCAACAGGTATCTTAAATTGATTAGAATATGATATATCAAATTAGAAAGCCTTAAATCAGTGTTCAAGATAAAGAATTGAGTTATATCTTCTAACAAAAATTTTAAATCTACTTTCAGAATTGTTCTAATTTATATCATGATTAATATTACCTAAATAAACAATTAGTTCCTTAATATAGTTGGCATTTATTTTTAACCTTATGCTTTATCAATTTATGGCCTTCTGTTTTTTTACTGTTCATTTAATGACTTTGCAAATTGTAAAACGACTTAACTTTTATGTATATTATTTTTAATTGTCCTGGCCTTTTGTTGATGGTTGTGATGGTTTGTTTTTTGTGTCTTTTTGTTTTACTTATTAAATTATCTCATAGTCACTTTAGATTGAAAGCTTGTCTAATATTTTATTATCATTGACTTTTTTAACTTTTGGCAGTTTTTTAATCATGCTTTGGTTGCTTTTTAGAGTTTGTGTCTTGTTACACATAAGTAAAAATCTTTAACCTTTGATTTCCAATGGTAACTCTTTTATCTCTTAAAATAACCTTGTTTGGCCCAAATTTTGTTGTTGTTGTTGTTTTTTTGAGTTGGAGTCTCACTCTGTCGCCCAGACTGGAGTGCAGTGGCCGCTCCCGGCCACCGCAGCCTCGACCTGCTGGGCTCTGGCAATCCTTCCGCCTCAGCCTTCCAAGTAGCTGGAACTACAGGCGCGCACTACCACACCCGGCTGATTTTTGATTTATTGTAGAGATGAGGTCTTGCCAAGTTGCCCAGGCAGGTCTCAAACCCGCGGACTCAGGCAATTCACTCACCTCAGCTCCCCAAGGCGCGGGATTGCAGACTGAGCTACTGAGCCCGGCTCCCAAAATTAGTCTTCCAAAATTTTCCATTTTCATTTTTTTAACAGTATTACAGTATTTGCATCCTGATTTCAGAAGGCTTTGCTTTCACTTATATAGTTACTTAATTGTCCTCATAGTTTGGAGCTGTTAAGACTGAATCAGAACTACAAAGAGACTGGGTGTGGTGGCTCACACCTGTAATCCCAACACTTTGGGAGGACTCAGCAGGAGGATTCCTTGAGCCCAGTAGTTCAAGACCAATCTAGGCAACACAGTGAGACCTCACCTCTACAGAAATGTTTAAAAAGTAACTGGGTGTGGTAGGGTGTGCCTATAGTCCCAACTACTGGGTAGGCTGAGGCAGAAGAATCACTTGAGCCCAGGAGATCAAGGCTGTGTGAGCCATGATTGTGCCACTGCACTCCATCCTGGGCAACAGAGTGAGACCCTGACTTTAGAGGAAAAAAAAAGAATTACAGAGGATGTTAAGCATTTATCTGAGGCTACCTGCTGGTTCCTGGGAGACATCTCAGGAAGTTTATTATAAAGATATTGTGAATTTAAATGTGGGCATTTCCAGTTGTATTTTCTCAAATGCAAATTTCCAAGTGTATTTTCCTAAATGCAAATTTATACATAGAATTTCAGAAAGAGATATTAATATAGTTATAAAGTTATAGAAAGAAAAATTATTGAAGCCCCAAATTACTTTTTAAAAATAAACTGAGCCGGGCTCGGTGGCTCAGCCTGTAATCCCGCGCCTTTGGGAGGCTGAGGTGAGTGGATGGCCTGAGCCCGCGGGTTCGAGACCCGCCTGGGCAGCAAGACCTCATCTCTACAATAAATAAAAAAATCAGCTGGGTGTGGTAGCACATGCCTGTAATTCTGGCTACTTGGAAGGCTGAGGCGGAAGGATCACCGGAGCCCAGCAGGTTGAGGCTGTGGTGGCCGGGAGCGGCCACTGCACTTCAGTCTGGGTGACAGAGTGAGACTCTAACTCAAAAATAAAAATTTAAAAATTTAAAAATTTAAAAATAAACTGGCTTGTCAATCTTCAGGATAAAGTCAATTGAGTTGTTTTATGATTATATAATTAACAATTAATTAGTATCCCCATTATTATTGTGTTTCAGCATTCATATATTCCAAATTGTATACATATGTAGTAGTTTAATAAATATCGAGTGTACTCATATTTTAATAATTCCTTTCAGATATTAGAAAAATTACATCAGAAAATTCTAACAACTCACCTAATGCTGAAAATGAAGTTATGGTGGGTAATAAACTGTCTCTGAATATTGTTTATTCAAATATGTTAGTTCTAGGAACTTCAGTTTTTGCTGCATGTTGGATGACTTAATTTTGTTGTTCATTCTTTGGGAGATTCATTCTCTGAGAAATAAATGTCTGACTAGTTAGCCTAACCAGGTTCCAGTTCTGTTTATTCACTGAAAAGCAGACAGCTAATGACAAACATGTTTTACAACCATATTCATATACCAGATTCATTAAGGGTTAGCTTAGTCATATTCTCAGAAACTATATAATATTTTATAAGAGCTTTTCATAGCAGAGTTAAATTAAACCATAAGTGACTTAGAGAATGTTTAGTCTAATTTCCAGAGATTTAATTTTAAATGGTAATTTAAAACTGTTTTCTTTTTTAAAAACATTTTCAGCTGTTGAGGCAAAGGCTTATTTATTTTTAACAATTTTTCAGGTTGTACAGAAGAAACTTGATTCTGTAATTGATTTGACCAAAGAAGGTCTATCCATCTGCAATACAGGTAAATGGTTTTTTTAACTTTTTCTTTAAAAAAAAAAAAAGGTAACAATTCAAATCGCACTAGACCCACTTATGAAGTTTGTTGAGTGTGTTGGTGTGCACATGTTTATAGCTCTATACAGTTGTAGCATGTGCAGATTTGTGTAACTGCCACCATGAAGTACAGAACTGTTCTGTCACCACAAATCTCCCTCATGCTGCCTCTTTGTAGCCACACCTAATTCCTGCCCCTAATCCCTAACCTACAGCAACCACTAATCTGTTGTTCACCTCTAAAATTACATTATTTCACGAATGTTATATAATTGTTTTCTTTCAGTCAGCCTAATTTTCTTAAGGGTCATCTACATTGTTGTTATGCATCAGTGTGTTCCTTTTTATTGCCAAGAGTAGCCCATGGTGTGGATGCATCATAATTTGCTTATCCATTCACCTGTTAGACAGCATCTGGGTTGTTGGGGACTGTTATAAATCTCTTTTCTTCCTGTGGCACACACTTTTTTCCCCAACCATAACAACAGCAGCTGAGAGGATGCATACAGAAGCAGAAACTGGGGCGTGACATGAAAACATAGAGGGAGAGTGACAACACTGTCCTTTAGATTTAAGTAAAATACATTAGATTAAAATGGCTCTTAGTGACCTAACCAAGGTGACTCCATTGTATAGTATTTCTTCCATTTGTCTCCATGTAACTACCCTAACTGTTTCAATAAACAGTACACCACATCTTGTTAGCAGAACTCCAGGAACTTTCCAGTCACTGGCTGTGCCTGGAACATAAAGTTAATAACCAAAACTCTCTAACAGTCAAAAGTTCTCATTTTGGTCACTAAATTGCAAATTTATTGTTCCTAAGTTGCAGTGTATCCTTGCAGTTTTTGTCTTCTATCTGAATTTTCTCAAACTTTGTAGATCATGCATGGATATGGAGAGTAGCAAAAGTATACCTACTGTCTGTAAAGATATTTACCCCTTTTCCTGTTCCCCAGCACAGAGCTTGGGTTAAAGCAATTGGCTCAGCCTTTTGCGCAGATGTGCCCATTAGGCAAGGACTGTGACCAGATTATGTCATGTGCTGTGGTTACCGCCGCACCAGCTTTGCAGACTCTCTTTATTATCAGACTGCTGCCATCCATGAACAGGTTGGCATTAGCCTGGTCTAGGGGAATGTCCCGAAGATTGGGACAACTGGCTTGAGAGACATTCAGTGCATCCTCACAATTATGAACTGGCATTTCCGGATTATCATCAGGCATTAGAGTGGCCAGATTGAGGCGTTGAGTAGGAGAGAAAGTTAGTCTAGGCTGGTCAAGTAGGAGGCTTTGATATTGGATGATACGAGTGTTTGACATCCAGTGGCCAGTGGCTTCCTGAAGTAGGGCTTCTACAGCATGGGTAACAGTTAGGGTTAGGTTTTGACCAAAAGTCAGTTCACTTGCCTCCTTAACTAGTATAACTGTAGCAGCAACATCTTGAAGACAGGATGGCCAGCCAGAGCCACTGGATTCAGCATTTTTGACAAGTAAGCCACAGGTCCCCTCCTGGGTCCTAAGGTCTGGATAGGAACCCCCTTTGCAATTCCCCACTGTTCATGAATAAACAAGTGGAAAGCTGGACTTGGTGGCTCAGCCTGTAATCTCATGCTTTAGCAGACTGAGGTGAGTGGATTGCCTGAGCCTGCGGGATCGAGACCTGCCTGGGCAACTTGGGTGAGACCTCATCTCTACAATAAATCAAAAAATTAGCCGGGCATGGTAGCACGCGCCTGTAGCTCCGGCTACTTGGAAGGCTGAGGCGGAAGGATTGCTGGAGCCCAGCAGGTCAAGGCTGCAGTGGCCGGGAGCGGCCACTGCACTCCAGTCTGGGCGACAGAGTGAGACTCCAACTAAAAAAAAAGACAAACAAACAAGTGGAAAGGCTTGGTAACATCTAGGAGGGCTAAAGCTGGGGCTTGGGTAAGTGCCATTTTTTAATTGTTGGAACGTTGTTTCCTCAGTGGCAGTCCATATCAAGAGTTGATTCCCTGCTGTGGCTGAATATAGGGGCTTCGCAGTCTCAGCAAATCCCAGGATTCATAACCAACAGTACCCCACCGCCCCCAGGAATTCCTCTAATTGTTTTTTCGAGGTTGGGGTAGGGGTTCAAAGAATGGCTTCCTTCTGGGTGGTAGTTAAGGTTCACTTACCCTTTTTCAACTGATATCCTAAATAGGAGACCTCGACTAAGCAGAATTGTGCCTTGTTAGCTGATAGATGGTAGCCCAGGTCCGGGAGAAGTTGCAACAAAGTCTTGGTACCTTTTATTTATTTGTTTGTTTGTTTGTTTGTTTATTTATTTATTTATTGAGTTGGAATCTCACTCTGTTACCCAGACTGGAGTGCAGTGGCTACTCCTGGCCACCGCAGCCTCAACCTGCTGGGCTCTGGTGATCCTTCCGCCTCAGCCTTCCAAGTAGCTGGAACTACAGGCATGTGCTACTATGCCTAGCTAATTTTTGACTTATTGTAGAGATGAGGTCTTGCCAAGTTGCCCAGGCAGGTCTCGAACCCGCGGATTCAGGCAGTCCACTCACCTCAACCTCCCAAAGGCATGGGATTACAAGCTGAGCCACCGAGCCCGGCTGCCTTGGTACCTTTTAAGCAAGTGTCCAAGTCTGCTGTTGCAAGCAAGAGATCATCTGTGTACTAGAGTAAATTACATTCAGGGTGTAAGGCAGAGAACCCTGATAAGTCCTGTTGCAGGGCTTCCCCAAAAAGAGTCGGGGAGTTTTTGAATCCCTGTGGCAACCAGGTCCACATCAGATGACTGGTATCCCCCGAATTTGGATCTGTCCATTCAAAGGCAAAAATGAGTTGACTGACGGGGTACAAGGGAATGGATAAAAATGCATCTTCAGGTCTAAAACAGTAAACCTGGTGTTGAGGGGGAAATAAGCTGAGTAGCGTGTAAGGGTTGGGAACAGTAGGATGGATTGTTTCAACCCACTTATTAACCTCCTTCAAGTACTGGATTGGTCGGTAGTCAGAGATCTGGTTTTTGAACTGGCAAGAAAGGAGTGTTCCATGCCGATTGACATGGTGTTAGTATATTAGCCTTTGAAAGTCTTTTGATAGGAGGAGTAATTCCCCTTTGAGCCTGCAAACTCATAGGATACTAATGTACTCTCACCAGAGTGGCTGATGCCAATAGACTTACCACAACCAGGGGGTGATGTTGTGCCAATCCTGGTGGATTTGTCTCTGCCCAGACCAAAGGATATTCTTGCTGTAGCTTCTGGAGCAAACTTGACGAGGCATTCTCAGTGGAGGAGTTAGAAGTTAGAAGGTACTCTTTAGAAAGTAGAACAGTTAGAAGCATTTGATAGGCAGTGGTAACAAGCATTTCAGTTTTGTCAGGTGAAAACACAATGGTTGCTCTTAGCTTTCGAAGCAAATCCCGGCCCATGATGGGATATGGGCAGTCAGGGGTTGTTAGGAACGAGTGAGTAACCCATTTTTGGCCTAAGTCAATGGTCCGATCAGAAGTGAACTTGCAGTTTGTAATTGCACCCATTGCCCTTGAACAGAAATTTGCTTTTTTGGACATGAGTCCTAACGGTGACTTTAGGACTGAAAACTCCGCCCCACTATCTACTAAGAGTTGGACCAGGTGGCCCACGATAGCTGCATTTACCGTGGGCTCTTGGAGGCCTAAGGCAAAAGAGCCCTGGCCTCTTTAGTCAGAGTTATTTTCAGCCTCCCCAGCAGCAGGCAAAACAAGGACTGGTTTAGGGTTGTCCACTTTTGGGTGACAGGGACAATCCTTTTTCCAACGACTAAATTCTTTGCAATATGCACATTGATCCTTAGCCAGTGGCGAACATCCAGTCCCCTTTTGTCCTTTTCTAGTCTCCCCTTTTTTTGGTGTGACGATCTTGAGTCAGACCGGGAGACTTGGAGGGCAGTTACCCTTGGAGGGCCTGGTGTTTGGCCATCTTAATCTGCCTCCTACGCTGCCTGCTTTTGTTTTTCAGCATCACAGTCATTAAAAACCTTTTGGGCTACTTCGAGCAGCTGGGAGATATTCATTCCTGCAAAGCCTTCAAGCTTTTGTAATTTTTTTCGGATGTTAGGGGCTGCCTGAGCCACAAAAGCCAAATTGATAGCCCGAGCATTTTCGGGTGCCAAGGAGTCAAACAGGGTATAGGTACGGAACACCTCTTGAAGATGCTTGAAAAATCCTCCTGGCAATTCCTCAGGACCCTGAAGGATCTCAGTAGTTTTTGAAAGATTGATAGGTTTCCGGGCTGCTCCCCTCAAACCAGCTAATAGATTTGGGTGGTAGGTATCCAATGCCCTGGACCCTGCCATGCAGGCCAGAAAGCCATTGGGAAGCAGGTGCGTTCTCTTCTGAAGAGAGGAGAGAACACTTGGCTCACAAATGGTGGCCACTTATCGAGACCTGCAAATCTGCTAAACTGCCTGGCACTGGCTCACCATCACCCCAACAACCCCTCAGGTAAATATTAGGGCACTGAAACCCAAATTAATTTCTTAATTTAACATAGGTGTCAGCCTTTTGGTCCTGGCCATCCATGTTAAAATCATATAGTCCTAGCCAGGCTCGGTGGCTCAGCCTGTAATTCCAGTGCTCTGGGAGGCTGAGGTGAGTGGATTGCCTGAGCCCGCGGGTTCGAGACCCGCCCGGGC
>NW_007074551.1:0-1980 GCF_000164805.1 Carlito syrichta | reverse complement strand
AAAAAAAAAAAAAAAAAAAAATCATATAGTCTTATCCAAAAGAATTTTCTCTGTTAAACAACAGAGGAGGGAAGAAAGAGACAAAATGCAGTTAGCCCTCCCCCACTGTCTGTTACAAAAACCACAAGGATACACAGAAATTTAGCAACCATAAACTAGTGAACTTAGCAACCAAAATGGGAACTTTTAATCGTTAGAGAGTTTCGGTTAACTTTATGTCCCAGGCATAGCCAGTGACTGGAAAGTCCCTAGAGTTCTGCCAACAAAATGTGGTATACTGTGTATTGGGATGGTTAGGGTAGTTACATGGAGACAAGATGGAAGAACTACTATACAGTGGAGTCACCTTGGTTAGTTCACTAATAGCCATTTCAAGATTTAAGTAAAATACAGTCATCTGGGACTGGAATCAGTTATAAATTGTCATTCAAATTTAATGAAAAGGATAAACCCACATATCAAAGATGTTCGGTAAACTCCAAGCAGGAATAAACTTAAAGAAAACCACACTGAGGTATATCATAATCAAGTTCCTGAAATCCAGTGATAAAGAAAATTTGGCGAAGTGCAGTGGTTCACACCTGTAATCCCAGCACTTTGGGTGGCCAAAGCAAGAGGATCACTTGAGGTCAGAGATTCAAGACCAACTTGGGTAACATGGTGAGAGCCTGTCGCTACAAAAAAATTTTTTTTTAATTAGTCAGTTATAGTGATGTGTATTTGTAGTCCTAGCTACTCAGGAGGCAGAGGTAGGAGGATCACTTGAGCCCATGAGATAGAGGTGCAGTGAGCTATGATTGCACCCTGCACTCTGGCCTGGGTGACAGTGGGAGACCCTGTCTCCAAGAAAAAAAAAATGATGCAATATAGATAAAAGAACAATTCACAGATTTCTCAGAACAATGGAAGCCAAAAGACAATTGAATGACATCATTAAAAGACTGAAGGAGAAGGTCAACCTGAAATTCTACATCTAGCAATACATATTTCAAAAATGAGAGCAAAATTAAGACTTTCAGATCAACAAGATTTGTTGCCAGCAGATCTTCACTATCAGAAATAAAGTTCTACAAGTAAAATGATAGCAGATGGAAAGTGGATTGACACAAAGGAATATTAACACTGTATTATAGAATTTATGGTGTGTGCAGAAATTAGCAAAAAGCGCAAAAGAGAGTGAAGGGAATGGAAGTGTGCTGTTGTAAGGCTTCTAAATTATATGAGTAGTGTGGCATAATGTTATCTGAAGCTAGACTATGATAAGTTAATGGTAATGCTTAGAGCAACCATTTTTTCTTCTAAGTGAAAATAGAGCTAATAAGCCAATAGTGGAGGTAAAATGGAATTCTTCAAATACTCAATCTCCAGAAACCACAAAAAGATAAAAGGCTAGGTGTGGTAGCTCAGTCTTGTAATCCCAGCACTTTGGGAGGCCGAGGCAAGAGGATTGCCTGAGCCCGGGGGTTCGAGACACCTGCCTGGGCAACTGGTGAGACCTCGTCTCTACAATAAATCACAAAACTAGCGGGGTGTGGTGGCGTGTGTCTGTAGTTCCAGCTAGTTGGAAGGTTGAGGCGGAAAGATCACAGGTCGAGGCTGCGGTGGCTGTGAGCATACCACTGTACTTCAGCCTGGTTGACAAGAGTGAGACTCCAACCCCAAAAAAAGAAAAAGACAACGAAGAACACACGAGATGAATAGAGAACAAGAGGCAAAATGGTAGATTTAAACCCAGCCACACTGATCATAACTGTAAATGGCTTAAACACTCCATGAACAAGCAGACGTTGTCAAAACAGGACTCAACTGTACGGTTAACTGGAAGAGATGCCCTTTAAAAAGGTTGTAAACATTAACTGGGTTGGAGTGAAAGTCCTAGTTTGTCCCCTTTTTTTTGAGTTGGAGTCTCACTCTGTCGCCCAGACTGGAGTGCAGTGGCCGCTCCTGGCCACCGCAGCCTCGACCTGCTGGGCTCCGGCG
>NW_007074550.1:0-2670 GCF_000164805.1 Carlito syrichta | reverse complement strand
CCCGACCACACCATAAACTCCACTGGGGGAGCAGCCGGCCAGTTTTGTCTTGTGTTCTGCTGTTTCACCAGCACCTAGAGTAGCACCTGGCACCAGGGCAGCTCCTCAGTAAACTAATACATGAACTACTATCATTAAGAAAATTAGTGAATGATGTATGTTTGTTGCAGCTCTATGTACAAGAGCAAAAACATGGAACCGACCATGCTGCCCATCGAAGCTGGATTGGATAAAGAAAATGTGGCACACATACACGATGGAATATGAGGCAGCCATAAAGAAGGACAAATATATGGACTTCGTAGCAACTTGGTTGGATCTGGAGTTGATCACACTCAGTGATCTCTCACAGAAACAAAGAACAGAGTGCCACATGTTCTCACTCATAAATGGAACTTGAACAATTATAATACTATAGGAAAGCATTTGGCAATAACGGGAAACTGTCAGGGATGGGGAGGTGGGATTGGCAGTTGAGGGAAACTGCTAGGGGAGGGAGGGGCATACCTCATCAACAAGGGTACGGCATAATCGATGTTTGTATACCTAACCCTGAATTATACCCCATATCTTTATATGAAAAATAAATAAATAATAATTACAAAAGAAAATTAGTGAAAGAATACAAGAATGAGAATAACAGTGCAAGACAATTTAATACCCGTCAATGTTTGCTTAGCCTAGTGTCTTCTAGCAATACTTTTCAACTGCATTACAACATTTGTTCTGCTATATTTCATCAAACACACTCACTCCAAACGCGGTTACAGAGGAAAGCGTCCAGAGAATAACAGTGTGGCATTATCAGTTAGGATGACTGGTCCCTATAACAAATATTTGTTTATTGGACGCCTAGGATATTCCTGACAGTGAGCTGGTCACCGTATACACAAAGACAAGCCAATGGGAAATGGTCTTCTCCTTCCTAGTACCAGGCCACTGGCCTGCCTTGGCGGGACTGGCAGGTCATTATGACCTCATCTCCTTGAAAGGCGCTAAGTTAATGTCTGACTCCTTCCTGTTTGACTCCAACCCTGCAAGTCTTGGCAAAGGAAGGCAATGGGCTATCCAACCAACTGGTTTTTGGCTGATACTAGATTTCAAACAGTTCAATTCGCTTCCAAGAGGTCACCTCTTCCCACTCCCACATCCTCACTTCCTGAGTGGTATCTTTTTCCTCCACCTCTTCTCTCATCTGTCTCCTCGCCAGGGATACCCAGTTTTCCTGAAAGACCGTAGAGCATTCATCCACTCCCACTCCCACTGGAAGAGCAGTGGGGGAGCTAGCTCTTCTTGGTCCTGATCTTGTCTGCTCATTGCCGTCGTAAAGGTGGAGTTCACGTGACCCACCCATTGACATCACACACTTCTCACCAGCCCAGCCTTGCCTGCTCCTGAAGGATCTACTTTTACCTTCCTAGATGTTTCATGGCTCGGCTCATGTTTTTTCTTCTAGCCCTGCCTTGTGTCTCTTTGACTGCATTTCCTGCTATGAGAAAGAAAGCAGAGTGGTGGCAGGCAGGGACAATGGAGTCACCACCTGGGTTTCAACCCTCTGGGCTTGAGTCTCCCACTTGCAAAGTGAGAACAGTATTAATTTACCTACGTGGTAAGGATTAAATACATGAGTTGAGACTTGTAAAACACTTACGTAGTCCATGGCACACAGCATGTGCTTTATGATGCCATCATTTGCATCTTCTTTGGTGACATTAATACCCATATGGCTGCCTACTGACTTTTAACTTCTGGCCCTGTGGGTGTCCACACACGGCTCTACCACGAGTCAGTTCATCCTACACCATTGCTTTGCTCCAAGATTTTAAGTCCTTCTTATCTGTCTCATTCCTGAAAACTCCTAGAAACTTCTATCTATTCTTCTGCCTAAAGTCACTGATTCTCTCTCAATTCCCCCAAATATTAGCACTCTCACCTGCCCATCTTTAAACTCTCACACTTTCCTAAGATGAAAATGTCATCTTAACTTCTTCACTCTTCTCTGAACGAATGCCTTTAAAAACTCTCCTCACTGCCTAGAGATCTTATTTATCCTTTCATAACCAAAGGAGGTTTCTGTCTTTCATGAAGTCCTCCCCATCATTCTAGAACATACACATATTCCAGCATGCAACCACCTCCACTCTGCCCAAACACGCAAGCTCACAAACCACACTCATTTCATATACATGCATATATATAAAACAGAATCACTTATCTAGACATTAAGAGAGAATTTTTATTTAAATGCTTTGTGCGCATTTATGCTGCCTCCTAATTCTACTATAAGCCCTTTGAAGGTAAACACACCACCAATGGAAGCTGACAATATCTCTGACCTTCTTTCAAATATTTTACATGTACTAACTCATTTAATCTTGATAGCAACCCTTAAAGGCAGCTACTGTTATTATTGTCCTTTGATACCAAGGTAGAGAAAGGTGAAGACAGGAAAAGAATATCATTGGTATAGATCTAAATATAAGTGGCGCACCACAATTGCTGAATGAATATGCACTTACTCACACAGTTTATAATCTTGTTCTAGTTTCATAAATGATTTACCAATATGTACCTTAAGATACTCTTTGCAATGCTTCATTTCAGCTCTTCCAAGACTATGGAACCACGCCAACAGTAGGGGTCTAAAAATGGCTAAGAGTAAAATTTGGG
>NW_007074549.1:79035-119359 GCF_000164805.1 Carlito syrichta | reverse complement strand
ATCCCGCGCCTTTGAGAGGCTGAGTGAGTGGATTGCTGAGCCCGTGGGTTCGAGACCCGCCTGGGCAGTGAGACCTCATCTCTACAATAAATCAAAAATCAGCTGGGCATGGTAGCGCATGCCTGTAATTGTGGCTACTTGGAAGGCTGAAGTGAAAGAATCGCTGGAGCCCAGCAGGCCGAGGCTGCGGTGGCCGGGAGCGGCCACTGCACTCCAGTCTGGGTGACAGAGTGAGACTCCAACTCAAAAAAAAAAAAGTTTTTAAAGGCCAGGCTCAGTGGCTCAGTCTGTAATCCCAGCACTTTGGGAGGCTGAGATGAGTGGATTGCCTGAGCCTGTGGGTTCAAGATCAGCCTGGATAACTGGACGAGAAAAGGATCGTGGAGCTCAGCAGGTAGATGCTGGGATGGCCGTGAGCATGCTACTGGATTCCAGCTTGGGCAACAGAGTGAGACGCCAACTAAAAAAAAAAAAAAAAAAAAAAATTTAAGTATCACTTTGCTCCTTTTTTATTGTGGAGATGCATTCTAATGTACAGATATTCCATACTTTTTTCAACCATTCACCAGTTGAAGGACATTTGCATTGTTTCTACTTTTAAACTATTATAAATAATGTTTCTACGAAAACTTGCTCAAATCTCTGTGTAGATATATGTTTTCATTTCTCTTCATAGATACCTAAAGATCAGATTTCTGGGATATATAATTGTATGTTTAACATTTTAAGGCTAGGTGCAGTGACTCATGCTTATAATCCCAGCATTTTGGAAGGCTGAAGTGAGTGGATTGCCTGAGTCCAGGAGTTCAAGACTAGCCTGGGCAACATCGTGAGACCTCACCTCTACAATTAAATAATAATAATAATTAGCTGGACATGGTGGCACGTGCCCTACAGTTCCAGCTACTCAGGAGGCTGAGGCAAAAGGAGTGCTGGAGCACAGCAGTTCAGACTGCGGTAGCCGTGGTCTTGCTACTGCACTCCAGCCTGGGCAGCAGAGTGAGACCTCGAGTTGCCAAAAAAAACAAAAAACAAAAACCAAAAACACTTTAAGTCACTGTCAAATTGTTTTCTAAAGTGCCTATATTCACCAATACTGTATGACTTTTCTAGTTCTTTTTTTTGAGTTGGAGTCTCGCTCTGTTGCCCAGACTGGAGTGCAGTGGCCGCTCTCGGCCACTGCAGCCTTGACCCGCTGGGCTCCGTTGATCCTTCTGCCTCAGCCTTCCAAGTAGCCGGGACTACAGGCGCACACTACCACGCCTGGCTAGTTTTTTGATTTATTGTAGAGATGAGGTCTCGCCAAGTTGCCCAGGTGGGTCTCGAACCCGCGGGCTCAGGCAATTCACTCACCTCAGCATCCCAAAGCGCGGGATTAGTTTCTTCATAATCTCATTAATACTTGGCATCCTGAGTCTTGTTTTTTATATTGGCCATTCTAGGTGAAGTGTAGTAGTATGCCATTGTGGTTTTATTTTGTACTTCCCTAGTGACTGATGATTGAGTAACTTGTCACGTTCTCATTAGGAATTTTCAGATTTTATTTATTTGCTCAGATATTTTGTCAATTTTTGAATTTTAAGAGTTTTCAAATATATTCTGGATATAAGACTTTTATAAGATTAGGTTTTACATCTTTTCTTAGTCTGTGACTGGTCTTTTCATGCAAAAGTTTTTCTTTCTTTTTTTGAGTTGGAGTCTCACTCCATCACCCAGGCTGGAGTGTAGTGGCTCACTCATAGCCACCCCAGTGTTGACCTGCTGGGCTTAGGTGATCCTTCCAACTCAGTCTTTTAAGTAGCTGGAACTACAGGCATGCACTACCTCTCCTGGCTAAGTTTTTTGATTTATTGTAGAGATAAGGTCTCGCCAAATTGCCCAGGTTGTTCTCAAATCCGTAGGTTAAAGCTGTCCCCTCACCTTGGCCTCCCAAAGTGATGGGATTACAGGCTTGAACCACCATGCCCTGCTTAGAGCAAAAGTTTTAATTATGATAATTCAGACTTTGAAGGTATGATGATGAATGTATGAACTAACAATATTAAAATAAAACTTCAATAAATAAAAAATCTGAATATGTTAATTAAGTATATTATTTGATGTAGTATAGCTATAGTGATAAGATACTGGCAAAAAATTCCCCAAATCTACTAATTGTTGGTATTTATGAGAACATGGACATTGGAGTTTTCCTCTATAGTTAATTCCTACCAATTCTTCAACTTTTAAGAACTGTACAAAACATAGAATGTGAAAGGTTCTGAAAATTATGAATACTCTATTAACCCTGAGTTTTTGGAAGCATCCTTATCACATTTAATAATTGAAATGGAAAGAATATCAGAAAATATCTCAATTTAAAAATACTGAAATGTCAACCCCCTAGTTATTAAGAATCAGGTTCAACATATCATCATTCTTGAATGAATAGTACAAGATTGGAAAGATGTGAAAGTAGATGAGTGGATGATGGTCATTTAAAGGAATACACAAAATCTGCAGTACTCAGTGTATCTATTTAATCATTTGAATGAGATAAACTGATAATGAAATCAGGTATATAATTGAGTCTTATTTTTCATATTTTCTAAAACTATCCAACAGTATTCCTCTTTAAATATCTTCTCTATTCATGGTCTTGTATATGATTAGTTCTGGCACTCTCAGTTGTAATTTCTTTTCAAGAGTCACAAAGAGCTAACAGATAATTAAAAAAGCAGGTGAGGCAGTGGTCCTTCAAGAAAGGTGAAAAGAGATTAATTGATGCAATTATCCTTAGCAAGTCAGATTTAATCTGCAAAGTGATATTATGAAAATACTATTATATGCATATTCTCTAAGAAGTTAAAGAGCCACTAGTTTGAAGTCAAATACATAAATATATTTTACAATGTTGATTTTTCTTAAGTTGATGCTGTGAATCCTAAAAGTCACTACTAATATTTAATTATTTGAATAAGAATAGATCATTAATACTGAGAACTCATATAATTATATCAACATTGATTCATTAAATGAAATTTTTTTAAAGAACTAAGTGACTAAGTAGAGTTGAAAGTTATCAATCATTTATAATATCCCAAAGACTAGTAATTCTTAATATTAACTGAATTTATGTATTAAACTAGTCTTGTTATTGATGTATTCTCCAAAGAGATAATATCTCTTGCCTCAATCACTTACCTTTATGATGAAGCTCTCACACAAGATAATCTATGAGAAGTTATAATGTAATTAATTAAAGTTTCAAATATCTATAAGATATTATTCAGATAAAAGATCACTTATCTTGTTTGTGCTGTGTGACACTCATGAATAGTTATTACAGGCAACTAAATGATAATTGAATGCTTATTTTTGTAACTTATTTATAACATTTATCTAGGTGTTAGACTATCTCACATTTGGTAAAGCTGTAAATTAATAATGTTTATTAATTCATTTCATTAATACATAATTTTACATATTCTAGATTTTTAAATTATGTAAGAATAAAATACTAATTTTATTATGTTTTCAGAGGTTGTTAATTTTTAATGTAGAGAATCAATCAAGTAGATGAAATACATTTTATTTCTTTTTTAATTTAAAACTTTGATATAAATGCTGAAAATCTAGGTTCTGGTTAACACCTAACATAGAGGTATTGCTCATTGATTATTACTTGTTATCTCTTAAAACAACTCTTTAAACACACTTTTTTCTATGAAATAAAAAGAATACAAATACAGTATAGGTGAAACTTATTTGATTTTTTTTCAGATTAGAGAATATAGTTTATTTAGAAAGTAAATTAGAGAGAGAGAAAAAGTTTCACCTCCCCAAGGTAGGTAAGGTGGCCACAGGTTAAGAAAACATGACCTGGCCATAGCTCAGAGAGTACATGGCCACACCATAGCTTAAAAGACAATGGCCTATTTGATCTTTAATATGCCTAGCAGAATAGAATATAGCATATTCTTGTTTCTTAGTAATTCCATTTTGGTGATATCACCAAGTGTAACATTGATAGTCCCTCACAGTTTCATTAAATAAAAAGAAATATCTGAAATACAATAAATTTGTTGTTCTATGTATCCTTTGCTACCTAATATATTGTGAAAAATATCTCTTCTTCATACACAAAAACTAATACTTCTTATCTGGACTGATTTTTCAGAAACAGTATTAAATCTCTAGGCTGTAATGAATTTAAGACATTGAATGCTGACTGTGCCCTTTAAGAATGCATTTTCCACACCTTTCTTTGTACATATTTCAAAAAGTAAATTTCAAATTCCAGGAATAATGAAATATGCATATAAAACAGGTGTTTCTTGCCTTGTCTTGTCCTTGTGAGATATTACAAGGCTAATGCATTTGATTTTTCCTCCAGAGCACAGTAGTATGGGAATAATTAAATACAATGCCTGTCATCTGTTTCCTTCCTTGAATATAAAATCAAAAGTAGAGTCTTGGCAAATATTCCAAATAGCAGAATTAACCTTTATGGCATAGATCAGTTTCTTAGTGTGTTCTAGTGATATTATACATAAAATATAATGAGGTATTAAAACTGTAATTATCTCTTGATAATATCTACTGATGAGATGTTTATTGGATGTACATTTTAATTTTCTAAATTTTAATTTGTAGAGTTTTTTACTAATTTATATTAGTTTAAATTTAGTTTAGATTAGTTAGATTTCAGTTTCTTATTTGCAGCTTCAATTTCCTCAGATTTAGTGTGCCATATTGCTATATGTTTTCTTAGGGATGAAAAGGGGGTTGGGCCACTGCTTTGTTAAACTCTGTTGTTTCCACTTGGCTCTTTGACCTATGGCTATCATGTTTTCTTAGTTTTGGCCCTATCTCCTACCTTAGCTTTGGCCTCCTCTCCTACCTCTCCTACCTTGGCCCCCTCTCCTACCTTGGGGAAGTGAATCTCTCTCTCTCTCTCTCTCTCTCTCTCCTCTCTAATTTACTTTCTAAATAAACCTTGTTTGAAAACTTAAAAAAGAAAAGGGAATTGAAGGTGAGGGTCTCAAGAAGTTAGCACCAAAACCCACTTCCCCAGGCTTTGGGGCACTATTCTATGGAGTGCTTACAGCTGTAGCTTTAATGTTGCTATAAAACATAATACCAATGGATGCCAATATGTGCATTAAGATAATGATTCTATAATAAAACATATTTAAGACATTAAAAAATAAAATAAGATACTCTGAGACTGAATATTCTAATGTTGTAAATCTTGAGAAGATAATTGTTTTTTTTTTTGCAGTGAGTTTTAAAGAAATTTGTTCACAACTTTTTTTTTTAACTTCTTCTGGTTCAGGTTTTCCATTGAAATCACTTGAGAAATCTCAACTTTATAGAATTGCCATAACATTACGCTGTCTTGGAATTTGCTGTGAGGAACAGCAGTAAGAACAAATAAGTAAAGAAAACCAAGAAAGCTGAAGTTTCAAGCATTGTTCTTTAATACAATGACATGACTTCTGTTTTCATAAAGAAAACCTTGATATTATTTTAAAGCATCAGGAGATATAAGCTGATTATACTAATTATTGTATTATTTTTATCAATTACAGCAGTACAATATTCAGAATTTAACACAGAGAGCTACTTCATTGTGAATCTCTTTTTAAAGACTAGCTTTTTTTGAAGCAGTCTGTTCCAGGGGTCAAGGTGCTAGGTAGTAGGAAATGTATTCTTGCTTGCTTTGATTTTGCCATCTTCACATCCTTTAATAACTCTACCTCTTAGAGATTGATCACTTTCAGAAGTCTGATCTTGTAAAATCTTTAAGACTTTTCAAAGTCTCTAAACCTTAATCTGCAGCAGATGGCAATAAAAGATTGCCATGTCAAGTGGACAGACACTCTTCATTTCATTCCAGTTGACCTTCTTCTCTGACTGTTGCTTTACTGTTAGAGATTTTTTAATGAACTATATTTCTGGTAATTATTTAGGTCACAAAAGCTATCTTTGTGAAGAGCTGATTACATGTATGTCTGAAAATTTAGCCAAATAACATATTTTCTTAGAAAACAGATTATATTGAATTGATTTGTGGACTAAAAACAACATCAATACTTTAATTTGTATATGTCATACTCTTAAGCTTTGTCTTTAGTCATTTATATCACTGATGACTTTCTTAATACTACTTCCAGTCCTGACACAGTGTGGGCAAATAACCTTTTGAAATAAATTCTAGGAAAAGAGTGTTTACTAAAATAATTAATGGAAAATAGGAGGTAAATTTAAATCCTAGTGCATTATTTTATAGCACTGTTTTCTAAAAAAGATGAAAATTTATATTCACACAACTGACTCATCAAATACAATTATTAATTATACTTTATTGAAGCCATGAGGTTTGTAACTTATGAGAAACATATTATATTTTACAATTATTTATCAGATGTTATGGAGAGTTTGAAGGTAATTTTTAAAATTGCTCATTTAAAAGGATTGCAAAACACAAAAACAAAAACTTCTCTCTATGCCTGGAAAAACTGCTAGAGCATATACAGGACAGAATCTCAAGTGCCTGGGTATAGAAGGACTTACATTATTTAGAAGTAAACAACTGCTCTGTATTAGAAATTGTTCAAAGTTAGGGAAAGTATTTCTTCAACTTTAAAAGCTAACATTCATACACTAATTTTAAATGATTATTTTTCCCCTCAAAATCTAAGGTCTATTATAATCCATACTTTTGGATTTGACTAAATGTCTTTGTCTAGCAAAGTGGCCCTGTTCAATTTGTAGTGTCAAACACAGGAGGAAAATAAGTAGTACCCTCAGAGAAACTCAAAAACAATGCTGGTGAGTCCTCTCTGATAGAGCCGAGATTGTTCTCATTCAGAAGATTGAATGCTAACCAGGGTCCTCTGGTTACACACTGAAATGTGGCAACAATTATATGGGAATTCAGGTGTGGCTGACCTTAATGCCAACTATATAATACACATTTAAAAATATATATAATAGGAATTTCCTGAGAGAAAAAGTAAAAGAAACTTAAAGAATACAGTTAAGTGAGGCAGAAGAGGATGAATATTTCTGGACACCTGTCTATTCAGACACCATATATTTCCTGCCTATGCCAATTCTAGCACCATGGCAGTATGTATAGGAGTGAGGGACAACTTCTCTTGCCCTCAGATGTCATGTTCTCTCCAGAGGCCATTACCGCTTCATTTAATTTTGTTTCTTTTTTACCATCATCAGATGAAAAAAACTTGCTGCTGATGAATTCTTTTTGAAATGAGCATAGGTTACCAAAAAAAAGCAAGAGTGATACTACATTCTCCTAATCGCATAGAATTTTGATTCTTATTTTATCAATTATTTGGCTTTAGTTCTGTGTGTCCTACTTGTGGTTCAAAATTAACATTATGGAGATATACCAGGTAACCCTGGGAAAATCTGTTATACAATAGCCTGGAGAATGGCATTTGCCATCTGGTGAATTTGCCATGGTCCAAGGGCTGCCACACAGTGTACACATTCAGAACCTGATTTCTCATGAAGTATAAATCGAATCTATTCTCAAAGGCAAACTCATGTTACCCAAGGTTATAAAATTGCTTTGTAAAATTAATAATGAAATGTCTGTCTTTCACAGACTTGGAAATGGTCCTATCTCCTTGTGGGCTCATTTTCTTTTCATGAAAAATAAGAGAAAAATCAATGAATCATCAAATGATTTATTCACTTACAAAGAGAAATGTCTACAACATAACAGACATATTCTGGGTCTGTATAACAGATGACAAGTATATTTTTTCCTATAGGAAATCTGTATGGGGAGTTATTTAATAATCAGAACATTTTAAGCATAATATTAGAAAACTGAGAGCTGGAAAAATCAGATATTAAAACAGACAAATGCTTAAATAGCCTGGTTAATTCATCTTTCTGTATGAATGGTCTTACCAATATGACCCAGATCCTCCATATTTACTACCCCTAATGTTTCTTCATGAAAACATTAATAACCGGGTCAGGATATCTGTAGTTTGTTGGATGAGCAACCTCTCAAGAGAAAGATGAGAGAATGGATACTGTCAATATTGTCAACATTTCTTCTGTGACGATTTGGTTTTCCATGATTCATCAAAATCCTTTCCTTGGCTAGCATGCGATTAAAGCTTCTAATTAGTTTCCTCCATTTACTTAGGCTATAGTCAAGTTTTATTTTTTCTTGTTTTGTTCTTGAGAGTAAGATTTAATTTGTCTCTTTATGGCATGAAATTTTCGCCTGAGCCCAGCAGATCCAGGCTGCAGTGGCTGTGAGCATGCCAGTGCACTCCAGCCTGGGCGACAAAGTGAGACTCTAACTAAAAATAAAAAATAAAAAATAGATTTTTCAATATTGAAAAATTACAGATCACTTTGGGTCTCTGCATTCAGAATTACAGACTTAACTTTCTCCTGTCTCATACATTTGCTTTTATTCAAAGCATTTTAGAAGGTTTTTGGATACCCTGAATATCATGTGTTTTCTGTTGCCTTCATATGGTTCAATGTGTTCATTTACTTCATAAAATATAAGTTGAATTACTTCTCATGTTCCAGGTACTGTACCAGCTGCTAGAAAGAACACCCAAGGACCATGATATGATAAAATGTCTGTCTAATAAATTTATTAGAATTTACTATGAATATTTTTCAATTTTCTTCCTTCCTTCCTTCCTTCCTTCCTTCCTTCCTTCCTTCCTTCCTTCCTTCCTTCCTTCCTTCCTTCCTTCCTTCCTTGTTGGAGTCTCACTCTGTCGCTCAGACTGGGGTGCAGTGGCACACTCCCGGCCACCGCAGCCTCGACCTGCTGGGCTCCGGTGATCCTTCCGCCTCAGCCTTCCAAGTAGCTGGAAATACAGGTGCACGCTACCATGCCCTTCTAATTATTTATTTATTTATTTATTTATTTATTTATTTATTTATTTATTGATTGTAGAGATGAGGTCTCGCCAAGTTGCCCAGGCAGGTCTTGAACCCGCAGGCTCAGGCAGTTCACTCACCTCAGCCTCCCAAAGCGCAGGATTACAGGCTGAGCCACTGAGCCTGGCTTCAATATGAATGTTTTCATGTATATTTTTCCTTAACTACTGAAGACAAAAACAAACACACAAAAACACAAGTCAAACACTCTGTCCAAGTTTTGAGGGATGACATTAGAAATGTGATTTTCAACTGAAGTTGTATTATTGGGTACTGAATTAATTCATATGTTGCATATATTGCTTTAGATTCACATAACTACATGCAATGCTTACATTTTGCATTCTGCTTATAAAGAAAATAATAATTTCTAACATCTATAGGCACTTTTTGTTATCAAGTTTCATTCCTAAAAACCTGGACATTTTCCTAATACTGCATCTTCAAATATGTATGCATGTATTTGAGTTATGTATCAAATAAATTTATGTGCATTTCATTGAGACTTTGGATGCAGCCATATACTAAATCTAAAAATTATATTAATCTGGGCCCCAGACATTTGAACCTTATTATCTGAATTATATTTCATTTGTGCATTTGTGCTTCTTATTGGGGATTTGATTACCTTTAAATTCAGGCAATTTTTTGAAAAATGTTAAACTATGTAGAGTAAGTCAATTTAAGAATACATTTGAACAAGGATTCTTTACAGGAAATTCTGTTTAAGAATTTAAATGCTTGGAAGATGATAAACTAAGGATAACAACCAGTTACCAAACCTGGACTATCTCCAAGATATATGAAAATATAAATGCTGAATGGTTCCCTAACAATGTGTCTTTGTGTTAATTTTGGTGAGAAAAAGCATTACTCTTTCTTTAGAAAAATAAGTTAATTTTTCAGTCATACTAGTGCCAAATCTTTATAAAGATAGATTCTATCCCTCTCTCTTTTTCTGCGTGTGTGTTTGTGTGTGAGTGTGTGTGTATGTGTGTGTGTGTGTGTGTGTGTGTGTGTGTGTGTGTGTGTGTGTATGTATGGGTATGTGTGTATGTGTATATGTGCATTCATACTTGGCTTAAGTAGAAGAATTCTTTATAAATAAGGACTGTGTAATTTTCACTGCTATTCATTAAAGCAAATAAAAAACATATTTATTTTTCTTTGTAGCCCACTCACTGCCTATTTATTTGACAATGTAATTGAGTGCAAATCGCAATATATTAGCAACTTCAGAAACAAAATGACAAAATGTTCTACTGATAATCTGATTGTCCTTGAAGTTTCCAATAAGTGATCATCTTGAAGTTCACAATTTTGTCTTTTAGAAAATACCATATTATATTACCTGAAAATTTGTGCATGGTGGCAACAGGCAAGGGCTTTAAAGCTAATAATAATCATACATTATTTGTATGAATAATAGAAAATAAGAATTTAATTGCATTAAATAATTAAACCTATGCATAAAACATATGGTAGGATATTCCATTTCATATGTTTGTTTTAAGTCTTGTCAGTTAAAAAGGCCACATTTTCATTACTGTTAACATTCTAAGCTAGCACTTCTCTTTATCTGATATTTTTAATTTTTTGTCCTAGTCAATATGTTACAATTTACTATAAATTTTACCTTAACAACCTGTGTTCTTTGTCAACTTTGTATACTATCTCATCTTTTTTTGCTCATCTCAATAGCACTAACCATAACTCAGTCAAAACCTCTTAGCAGCTGCTAGGTGACCTAATAGAGTAAAGCTACTAGAATTGTAGCGGACAGTTGTCTTGAAAAGGAGAGATAGAACATTTCCTATTTGGCTCATTTTTACAGACAACGAGAAGTGGCAGAAGCAATAGTAAAGGAGCTTGTACAGGGGATTCACAGAGATAGGGTTTGAAAACAGGATAAGGGTAGGAATGCATTACATTAAACTTCCAATCTCCCTTTTCAGTTTTCAGATTGGGAAACTGAGAAATATTAAATCATTCATTATATAATATACCTATGGTTGTGTCTCCCTCAAATTAATGTGATGAACTCTTAACCCTCAAGATAATGATATTAGGAAGGTCTTTGAGAGGCTCCAACCAACCTCATGATTAAGTTTGAAGCACTCATCCCTTTTGAGAACACAGCAAGTAGGGACATCATAGAAAATAGAGTCTAATTAGACAAGGAATCTACTGGTATCTTGATTTTTGGATATTGTGAATTTAAAATTTACAAAAACTGGGAGTTTTTTGCCTTTGAGCAACATTTTCAGAGCATTCCCCACCATTTCAAAATTTAGTAAGTCAGTGAAGATATGTTTATTTCTCAAAATGTGAGGGATTGCTATTATACATCTTTAGAGCTAAAATGTATATTTTTATAAAGCAATGATAATATAAGTTCCCAATATGGCAGTCAAATAGAGGGTTTTAAAGTATTATTTTTCAGGAGAAAAGGATACTCCAGTGTATGTCTAGAAAAGCCTTCAATGTGGCTTATCTCTTCTAGCAAGGGTCACTGGAGAATGCTTCACGTTAAGAGTGATGAAAACAGAGGCATCTAATTATACAGAAAACAATGCAAAATTAGAGTGATTCTACCAACTAGGATAATTGTTCTCCCTCTTGCCTGATTAAAATTTGACATTTTACAGAGTAGTTTATTTCTTAATCTATTCATTTGTTAAAGCAACTCTTTTGACTATGTTATTATAATTTTATTCCCGTTTTTGGTTTTTGCTGTCTCTTTTAAAAGAAAGCTCAAAATGCCCTTAACTGTTTCCAAACACAAAGTAGTAGTTAGAATATATATTATTTTAAACTTTACAAAAAAGAGGCATATAATAAGAGACCAGATAAATTTAGAAGCATTTTTCATTAGACTATAATTAAAGTATTTTGAACATGTTTATTTTCGGTTCTTTAAGTCATGATGTATATAACATTGTAGTGCAGTCCATTTTTGGTGATAATATCATTGTTCCTTAATCAAAACAAAATTTACCTTTTTAACCAATACTTCATTAAATAATAATATAGAAAAATAACCGGTTGATGCAAGAAAGGAGGTCTAAAACACATTTGATTTGCTTGTCAGTTTGTCACTATTTGACATTAAGCTTGTTCTAACATTTTAATGTCATAGTGTGCAAATGTTGTCAATAAATGTCATTTACTCTCTTTGCAAAGCCATTAGCTTATTTTTGTTAAATATTTTTGTGTGCCTTTAATTCAACTCATTAATTATTTTTGTGTCCCTTTAATTCAACTCATATGTCATTTTAATATTCTCATTCAGTGAAAACTTTGGTTCTGCTGATGGTTAGATTTAATTAAAGAATTATTTTTTTCATTTGACAAGAGTATCCCTTTGATTTTATTTCACCTTTGCTTTGGTCTTTTCAAAGGTTATTACACAAACAAATCCACAAAAGGTAAACATTCTTTTAATTTGATTTTCATTTTCCTAAGAACTTACTCATCAATAAGTTCACTTATCTTACTCAACCATTAGTTCATCTTCTCATCCCTTTCCCTGACTTCTCTCTGCATTCCTTCTTTTTTCTATTCTCTTTATCGGTTTTCATTTTCTTTCCCTCTTCAGTCTCCCCAGTTATGCAGCACAGCATGGTCTTAGGTCTAATAATTATATAATGTGGAATGTACTTTAGGTTTTATAGAGGGTGTAGACATTTTATAACAAAATGTTTTCCATATGTCTGTGTGTGTATGAGCAAGAGTAAGAGAGACAGAGAGAGAGAGAGAGAGAGAGAGAGAGAGAGAGAGAGAGAGGGAGAGAGAGAATGAACATTACATATTCTAGTAGCATTCTTCCTATAATTTTTATGGATCTATATTTTGAAATTAAATGCATTTAAGCATTTAAGCTTTTTGGAAACATGATCAGAAACCCAAATTCCATGAATTTTTATCTTTCTCATAATTATTTATACACTGTGTATAAAAAAATTTCATGACAAAGCTCCTAAGAGATGTTCAAATAATGGTTGCATAAAGAGAAGTTGCCAGTTCTTTGCTGCAGAGTACACCTTCAAAGAAAAACAGTGCTTAATGATAACAAGGGACATTCTAGAACCAGGGAAGTTGATCCAGGGCATTAATGCTCTCTCCACCTCTGGCTCTTCAGTTTGAGGAATAGGGAACCTGCTTTCCAGATGGGTAATAATGACAGATTTTGCTTAAGAAGGCAAGATAAAGAATCATTCTGCTGAGACTATTGCAATCAGTGATGCTGGGGAAAAGCTGCAGTATTTATTTGCTCACAGCTTTGCAAGCCTGCAGAATAGCATGTACAACTTTTCATTAAAAACATTGCAGAAAACATGTTTTCTTAGCATTTGATATATTTTTATTTGAAATATGTTGATAATGTATTCAGATCGTCTTTCTTTTTTCCTGTACTTTTATAGGCATAGCCAAAATCTTATTTCTAGAAAAACTGAAGTGGTTACTTGAGACATTTTTAATGTATTTTAAAGACATTATATTCAATAATATTTTAGTGGTTCCTACCACTAAGATTTTTCCTAAGATGATAATTATGTTCTTCTGTAAGTATTAGTAATCCTATTGTTAAGATTTTATCTCACATAAAGGCAAGTGGTTTCAGAGAGGCCTTTTGTACAGAGGTTTTGCAATACTTTTGTATTTTAAGTTTTTTATTCCATAAATTTTATGTTCAATAATTAGACATACATGTGGCCTCTGGATAAATGACTGTTCTACATGAAGATGGTTGGAAATACACAGGCCCTATCTTCATTAGGTATCAGGACCCCAAGCTAATAGTCATGCCACATTCAGTTCAATTGTCAGAAAGTGTGTTTAAATATCACCCTTTATCTTCTGATTTAGTTAATTCTTTCCATTGATAAACCGTTCTCTATGCAGATTATGTTTGTTCACGGACATTTTTGTGAGCAAAAAGATTAATCATAAAAGAAAATTTAGGCAATACGCGAAAGCAAAATAGAAAACACGAGATATCTATCATTTAATATAATGGAACTTTTTTGACTGTAACATTAGGAATGTCACTTTGATAAAATTGTGGTTTTTTTACAGTAAGGTGGAGTCATTTCCCTGATTTTTAACTTTCATATATTGCACATTTGTACACATACGATAATTTCACAAAATGTAGTGCAAATCAGAAGTACAAACAAATAGACACAAATGCATACATAATAAAGAAATCAAGGAGGTACCACTTTTCATCACAAATATATAAGAACTGTTCAAGCTGTTTCTCAATATGAATGAGCTGCCCAGGGGAACAAAGCCAAATAAGCCCATGGTTCATTTTCTGGATAGTTTATTCAAGCAAACTCTTATAATTCAAAGTTATTGCTTAATGCTGATTTTCTGGTTCTGAGTCTTTATATTTTCTTAGCTGGATGTTCCTTAGCTATAATCTAATGACTTAATGCATGATTTGGCACTGATTTAAGTAAACCACAATTCTCTATGTTATCAACTTGTTTTATAAAATTCTTTTTTTAGCATTCTAATGGATTATATGATTTCTCTTATAACTACATTTTTGTATAGGTAATTTGCAATATACATTTTACTTTATAGTATATGTGACACATATCTGTAGTAGAAAAATAAACATATTGGTAACTCTTAAATGTTTTACATGTGTATGAGTATAATATCTCCTTATTTTTAAAAATTGTGAAATAAAGCCCAATGTCTCTCAAAAAATGTACATTTTCTCTAACCTTAAAGGATTTATTCTTCATCATAATATACTTTATACAGTCTAACCTGAAAAAGGATACATGAAACAAAAATAAATGCCCCCTTAATAATATTAGTAGCAAAAAAACAAACTTAAAACAGATAAATAATTTTGTTAATAAAATCATTAATCTTACATTAGCTGAAAAATAGAAATAACTGTAACAACATGGGGCTGCTATATTAACTCAAAATTAAAATTATGCAATCTTATTTTACTGTGCGAAGTTCTATGGAGTAAATTAAAATAGCTTTTGGTCAGTCTATGTATACATAAAAACAAAATTAAGCACACTAGCATTCAGAACCACTTATTTCATAGAGTTGAAACATCCAGTCTGTATAAAGAAGATGTGAGTCTGTGGCAAGGCAAGCTTACTAAAATCTGAAAGGTTGTTGCATCATGATCTTTTTGATGGCATGTTAATACCATTTAATGGAATAATTGTCCAATGGATTATTTAATTTTATGCATACATGTATTTGAATCTACCTCTTTCTAAAACAAATAGATAAAATTTACCCACATAACATACAACAAAATCTAAATGCTGACTGATCAAAGATTGTCTACCAAACCATTTGCTTAGGTGTTCTGTAGACACAAAATATGAGAAAAATAGACTATGTTAGCAAAAATTTTGTGTGCCAATTAGTGCAATTATACAAACTAGTTCAAGAAGCAAATTTATGCGATGGGAAGATTTTATTGCAATGTGTTGAGTCCAATTTTTAAAAATAAATCTTGTGTGTGTGTGTGTGTGTGTGTGTGTGTGTGTGTGTGTGTGTGTGTGCACATTCCTATGCAACTTTTGATGTCTGTGTAACATAAGTTCCCTGATGGTTAGGGTTTTCTTCTGATAATCCTTATTGTATCCATTGTACTTAGAATAGTGTCTAGCACATAGATGACACTCAAGACATATTTTAAACATAGGAATGGATTTAAATAAACTGCTCCATTTAATTTTCATCTCATGTGTAGATGCAAAAATATGATAGAATGTGATTCCATTCTTGTTGTCAGAACTACTTCTTTCTCTCATTGCTTTGTAAAATTTTCTATTTATTTAGGACATTTTTTCATTTCACTGAAATTGTCGAAGGGTGTGCCATTTTTGTTCTTAATTTTTTATGTCACTTAGTGGGTTCTTTTCAAGTTTCTTAAGTACTGGGAAATTTTCTTTGATTAATGCTTTTGGTTTTTTCTTAACAATTTCTTTCTTTATTATTTATTATTCTTTTTTGAATCAGAGTCTCACTCTGTTACCCAGGCTAGAGTGCAGTGGCCTCAACCTGCTGGTCTCAGGTGATCCTTCTGTTTCAGCCTTCCAAGTAGCTGGAACTACAGGCACGCGTCACCATGCCTAGCTAATTTTTTGATTTATTGTAGAGACAAGGTCTCATCAAGTTGTCCAGGCTGGTCTCGAACCTGTGGGCTCAGGCAATCCTCTCACCTCCACCTCCCAAAGTACTGGGATTACAGGCATGAGCCACCGCGCCCAGCTTTTTTTTTTTTTTAATATATATTTTTTAGCAATTTCTGTATTTTCTCTCCATTCTCTAGTTTTAGACTTTCTGTTGGATGAACATTAAGCTACTGGATTTGTTGTCCATTTATTGAAATATTCTGTGCTTGTAATGTGTGTTGGCATGACTTTAGGAATGTAACCACAGAATCAGAGCTTTAAGATATGTAAAATTCATCAGAATTACATGTAAATATTTAAGATAGCCAAATAAATGCAAAACCAAACTGAAACAATAAAACAAAAAGTTAGCTATAAGTTTAATGAAGCTTGCTGATTTCTGTTAGTACAGAAGAACTACTTAAGGTAATAGATTACCTAAGGCATTACTTAAGCCTAAACATATGAGCTAAATAACTGTCACATTTTAAGTTTGGGATTTCTGGCTACAAAGACTAAAAATGCTTTTTAATGTGTTTTATCAAAATTTGAGATTAGAGTTCTGAGCAGAAGCTATTATATCACTACAAATTCTTACCCACATTTAAAAGAAGCTCCTAAAATTTGCACAGAAAGTATCAAAAATTCATTTGGGAGGATATAATTGAACTCTGGAATTGTTAATACTAATTATAGAAGTGATTAATAAACAAATAAAACAAATATTGCTATTGTTTTGTATATGTTAGATTTAAAAGTAACTATACTCTGCATTTACTTGCCTATGTGTTTATAAAACTTAAAATATTAGTGCATAAGTCAAACTAAAGTTGTCATTTCAATTTAAAATATTTAATTAAATCATTAATTAGAATTATACAAAATATTTTTGTATAATTAAAGTTTTGTATAGAGGTTGAGTATCCTTTATCTGAAATACTTAGGACTAGAGTGTTTTAGATTTCAGATTTTTAAAAATTATTTAAAATTTTTGCAAATATATAATAAGATATCTTGGTGAAGTGATCCAAGTCTAAACAAAAAATTTACTTGTATTTTATATTCACTTTATATGCTTATTCTGTAGGTAATTTTACATAATATTTTAATATTTTTGTTCATAAAACAAAATTTGTGCACATTGAACCATTAGAAAGCAGAAATGTCACTTTCTCAGCCAGCTTTGTGGACTGTTTGTAGTTGTTTGGAGTCACCATCGTTCCTGACTGTGAATTTATATGCTACTGATAAGCATTTGTTTCTTACACATACTCACACATAGATACTTAACAAGAAAAAATATAACATACCATTAACCAAGTGAAAAAATAGTGTGTCTAGGTTAACCAAGAAGCATAGTGTCTTCACCAGAACACCTGTATCAGTGCTAAACAATAGCAACAACCAAGAGGGGTGGTGTGTAGCTCTACCTACAATGCTGTGTTTGATTAAAAGGTTGTTTTACATTTTATTTTATTTTTTTTTAAGTGAGAAGAAACATCAGAAGCAATCGAAGGACCAAGGAAATGGATAATCTAAGGATGAAGAGAAATTCTACTGGATGACTTTTTACATGTTTCCTCCAGAGTTGTGTCTCATGAACAATGTTTTTTGTCTTAGAAGTCTTTCTTTGATTTTTATAAATGGACAGCATTTCTTATTCTGTAAGCCAGAGGTTGTATCAGGCATGCACAACTGTGTCTCCAGTCACTGTACTCCAAGTGTTGGTAACATCTTTTATGCTAAACTTTTGAAAATCTTACACATCCATGCTATTGCAGCTACTGTGTAGTTCATTAAGGTGTTTTTATGTTTACACTTCATTGCTCTGAAGATACCTTGGTCACATGACTAAATTAATGAAGTCACACTTGAGGGACAGTACATGGCTCAAACATTGTTTTCAATGAAAATTTTAACTGGAGGATGTGCAGAAAAGTTTCAAGTAGTAATAAATTCCTATAGTCATCACCTAGTCCAGCTGCCCTGCAGTGAGCATGAGGTGTCCTAACAAAATGCTTGTGAATCTAACCAGAAAAGATGTCCCTGTTGATTCATCTCTTTTTTGTTAACTTGATAATAGACTGGTAAGAAAGTCACTCCTTAAAGAAGGCAAGGACTCAGCTTTTGCCAAAAAGAGCAAGAGTATTCTTATGTGTGCCTGCTGCATTAGCACATCTCAGTACAGATGCTCTGTCCTTGACATCCTCAATTCCTATAGGGCTGCATCAGCTATAGTAGTCTTTCTGGAGAAATAACACCAAAACTATGTTTCAGCAACATTAGAGACTTGTTCTCATGTCAAATTTTCATCAGTGATAACCTTGGCCCACTCCTCAATGGAATTCTTCACTGATTCATGATCAGTAGATACTAAATCATGATAAATCTTTAACAATTTAAGGCTATGTCTTTTCTTAAATTTCTGAGACCAGCCTGATGAATATTAAAATCAAAAGTTCCTTCAATTTCCACTGCATCATGATAGATCTTTGCTTGTTTCATGATCAGCGTACTACTAAGTAGCATTTGTTTACTGTCATCCTGACGAAATTACTCTTTCAATACACAATCGATACTTTTATTTTTAGCTGCGTGCTCTGCAGTGCAATGTTTCCTGGTTTTAATACTTCTGTTCGTCATTTTCAGCATAAAGCTTCAACAGATTATCTTTCTGTTTATTAAGGGCTTATGTGGTGGTCATTCCAACACTGAACTCTTCTGTAGGATATTTCACACTTATATGGCTGTCCAGTATATTCAGCAGTTGACTTTCAGTGCTATAGAAAATATAAATGCTTTCTCCTTTTCTTATCACTGTAAACCGTAGGGGTGTCTTTAGACCTTAAACATATTTTCTTTTTGTTAACGTATTTTTTATTTTAAAATTGTGGAGTACAGTTAAGGATTAGGTATACAAATATGCATCGTTCAGGCACCCTTGTTGGTAAGGGGCGTCTCCCCGCACATACTTTCAGCAATGTCTTTACATGTCAAAATAGAGGATAAGCAAGAAACAGTGATTCATGCACATAGTTCTCCATCCCACAGGGGGCATTGTGAGTAAACTCCCACCAGTTTATCAGGCCCTCACAACCACCATTTTTATTGCCTTTCCCAAGTTTGCCGGTTTATGGAAATCTGGGCATGCTTAGAAATTATGTATGGCGGCTGAAGGGGCTGGGAGGATCTTTTTTTTTTTTTTGAGGTTATTGAATAAATTGAGTTGTGAGGCTTTGATCTTACTGTGACACATCAGATGTGGTCAAGTTTGGGATTTTCCAATGGATTATCGATAATCTGTATTAAGCAGCAAAATAAACTAAGGAAAAAAATAAAACCTTTTACATTTTAGATGAAGCTTAAAACTGAAAAGGGAAATTTGATTAATAAAATTGTAAAAGTCTCTTTGAGATTTATTAGATATTTCGTACAAAATAAATAAATTTACTCTAGAACTAATCAAGGTTGTGAGTTGGCAATTATAATAATCAAATGTTATTTTCAGTATTCTTTCCTGTGCACAAAATCTTTAAGACTATCTTACAGCAATAACATTCACATTTTGTCTTTTTTTAATACATTCTGTGAGAATTATTTGTCTGGGTGTTTGCTTTTTTAATTTTGTCTTCAGTGATCTTGGTTTAGCTAATCAGTCCTTTAGTTGTTTACTAAGCACATTCTTTATGAATCTCATTCCTTAACATACATGTTATAAATCATATTTATAAATTTCCATGTTAAATCAATCTGTCTTGATTTTTTTAAAACAAATTTTCTTTAATACTTCAGTTGGTATGAACTGTAACTGAACTTTTCTTTCATTTCCATTAATTCTGTTTTTATGTTTTCTCCTTGATGGCTAGAAACTTACTGACTGATTCACATCTCTATTTCCAAGGTTCAGAGCAATAACTGCCCTAGAGTAGATAGTCAGTAAACATTTGTGAAATAAGTGAATATTTATGTATTTCAAACTTATTCTTTATGAAATATTTTGCAGATTTCAGAAACATTGGTTGTACATACATACTTCTAAATGGAAGTCTGAATCAATCAAGATTTGTAACTCTGGCATGTTTTCTCAGTTCTGTTTAAAGATTTCTTCTTTCCTTGGCAATGAATACAAATTCTGAGAGTAAAATCCCTCTCTGCAGTAAGTGAGAGTGAAATGAGTAGTTGTGTTGTCTGAGTTTTGTTTTAGTTGGACAGGGAACTGCTCTCTGAGTCAAGTAGTCCTTGTCTAGTGTGGTAATCTAAAATCTCCCAGAATGTTGATCTACTTCCTTGGGATCCTAATTTTCAGACTCAGAAACACCTCCTGTAGCTATCCTTGGTTGCTATGTGATTTTCAGATATAAAAGTAAATGAATACCTAATATGTTAGATGATAGAATTGCATGTTAGAGCTATCACAGTGGACTAAAAGCAATATGACAGTTTTTGAGATTTAATTGAAGTTTTTGCTTTTATTTTAACAATTTTACCATATAAGTGGAAGGTTTGACACAAAAACTTTCAAGTGAAATAGCTCTGGGCTGTGTTCACATCAATACATCTTACCAAGCTAACAAAATCATAAAAATATAGCATTCAGATTAAAGGATATAATACCTTAGTTATGAAACTACATCTGGAATGTTGTATACACTTTGGCATAGCATATATTCAAGATAATTTTGAAATGTAAAATTGCTGAACATAATAACCAAAACTCTGAGTCTTTTCCTCTACATTTATTAAGAAAAATAGGATGAATGAAGTTACAAGATTTTTATCCTAGAAACATTATTCAATATGGGTCAAGATTGTCATTATCAGATATTTGAATACTTGTTATATGCAAGAAGCAAGATTCTTGTATTAGCTTAGTAGGCAATAATATGATCCAAAAATATAATCAAAATAACCACATTTTTACTCAATACAGTGAATAATTTTTAACAAGAATAAATTCTTTATCTGGGTATCTGTAAGTGATTACACTCAATGGACAGTTAGTAAATTTCAAGCACTCTCTATATAAATTTATATTGTCACCTTCTCCATCATTAGCATTTATAAATTCATTTCAAAAACATTTTCAGAAATAGAATTATTGAATTCAAAATTATTTTCTTTTTTGTTTTTTTTTGTTTTTTGTTTTTGTTTTTTTTTGAGTTGGAATCTCACTCTGTCACCCAGACTAGAGTGCAATGGCCGCTCCCAGCCACCGCAGCCTCGACCTGCTGGGCTCCGGCAATCCTTCCACCTCAGCCTTCCAAGTAGCTGGAACTACAGGCGTGTGCTACCACGCCCGGCTAATTTTTGATTTATTGTAGAGATGAGGGCTCACCAAGTTGCCCAAGAGTGTCTCGAACCCACGGGCTCAGGCAATCCACTCACCTCGGCCTCCCAAAGTGCTGGGATTACAGGCTGAGCCATTGAGCCCGGCTAAAATTTTTTTCATTACTGCTGTCTGATATCTCAATTAATTTAGGTTTTGAATGTGCCACACAGATGAAGAAAAGGGAAGCCTATTCCTTTTGACCAAGATTGTTCAGGTATGCATATGTCTTATGAGTATTTCTGCTTGCATATCCATTTCCCATCTGAGAATTATACTTCCCCATTCTTTCTCTGTATTCTGTCTTTTACTCTCATACTGGTCCCCAACCATTTTGCTTGGTTCTCTGTTCTCCTTTAAACTCATGATAAATAAGCTCATCTGAACATAATTTTACCTTATCCCAACTAATTTATCCAACACTTCCACTTTAAAGGATATTGTGTCTGTCTACATCTATTCCCTGGCCTATCTATCAGTCACTTTCAATTAAATACATTATCACTCTTTTTTGCCCACATCGGTCAAATAATTCAACCAATTTGTATATAAAACCAATTCTGTAACAGGACACAGCTTTCACATCTTGCTGCATTAAGTATAATTTATTGGTTCAGATATTGGTAGAAATCAATGCATTATTCAATTCTCCTTAAAATGTCTGCTTCATAATTTAAAATATTTATTGAAAGCACTCTACTCATATCATTTATTCACAATTCTATATACTGAAGATATAGTCATGTATCAGACATAGACATTCATTCTAACAGTGAGGATGGAGCAGAAAATATTATAGATGTGAATAGAATAAATTCAGATGATGATAAGTGCCATTAGGAAAACAAATTAGGGAGATTATATGTGAGGATGACTCAAGCAGTCTTTTGTGCTTTGAGTATAAGAGAGATTTCTTTGGGAGAGATCTAGCAGGAGCTAACAGGTGCATTCCATGAAGGGATCAGAAATGAGAAGACACAAGAACAAAACCTTCCAGACAAAGGGGCTTCTTGTCTTTTTTATTATTGTGGTAAAAAAAAAAATAGCATACGATGCTGAACACTGCTAAGGAAGAGAAGGAGGAAGAAGGGATGAGAGGCAAGTGGCAATACATTGGGTACCAGGTCCACTATCAGAAGCAAAGAGGGCCTACTTAAAGCCCAAACTTCACCTGCACGCAAATTACTTTTGTAGTTGTACCCCACAGTTATAAAATATAAACAAAAATGAAAAAAAAACCCATAAAATATATCATCTTAACTATTATAAAGTGTACAGGTCTGTATTAAGTATATTTATATTGTTGTGCACTACAGCTTTACAATCACTGAATTATGCAAAACTGAAACTTTATATTCATCATATAACTCCTCTTTGTCCACTTCCACTGGCTTTCTATATATGTGAATTTGGCCACTTTAGATACCTCATATAAGTGAAACATACAACATTTGGCCTTTTGTGACTAAATTATTTTAGTTAGCATAATATCCTCAAGGTTCATCCATGTTGCTGCACGTGACAGATTTTCTTTCCTCTTTTAAGACTGCACAGTATTCCAATGTATGTATATACTATATTGTGTTCATCTGCTTATCTATTGATGGGCATTTGGGTTGTTTCTACCTCTCGGCTAACTAAAATAGAGTTGCTATGAATATGGATGTTTAAATATCTCTTGGAGACCCTGCTTTCATTTCTTTTGGATATGTACTCAGAAGTGGTATCGTTGGATCATATACCAGTTCTATTGTTAATTTTCTAAATAATCACTATACTTTTTTACATAGTTTTTGTGCCGTTTACAATACCATCCCAAATGCACAAAGACTCCAGCTTGTCCAAGTCCCCATCAACACTTGTTATTTTGTGTATTTTTTTCTTTTTATATAGTAGCCATTCTGAGTATGAGATGACATATGATTGTGGTTTTGGTTTGCATTTCTCTCATGATTAGTGATGTTAATCATCATTTTATAAACTTATTGGCCATGTATATCATCTTTGAAGAAACGTATGTCCAAATTCTTTATCTATTTTTTTATTATAAAGATGTGAGGTACAATTCAGGGTTAGGTGTACAAACATTGATTATGCAGGTACCTTTATTGATGAGGTGTGCCACTCCCTCCTCTAGCAGTTTCCCTCAACTGCTAATCCCACCTCCCTGACCCCTACCAGTTTCCCACTACTGCCAATCCCTTTCTTATAGTGTTATAATTGTTCAAGTTCTGTTTATGAGTAAGAATATATGATATTCTGTTCTATGTTTCTGTGATAGATCACTGAGTACGATCTACTCTAAATTCATCCAAGTTGCTGCAAAGTCCATATGTTTGTCCTTCTTTATGGCTGCATAATATTCCATTGTGTATATGTACCACATTTTTTATCCATTCCAGCTTCGATGGGCAGCATGGTTGGTTCCATGTTTTTGCTACTGTGAATAGGGCTGCAACAAACATCCGTGTGCAGGTATCTTTTTTGTAGAATGATATTAGTTCTTCCAGGTATGTTTCCCATAGGGGAATTGCTAGGTCATACGGAAGGTCAATTTCTAGTTCTTTCAGAAATTGCCACACTATCTTCCAAAGAGGTTGCACTAGTTTGCATTCCCACCAGCAGTGTAGAAGCATTTCTTTTTCTCTGCATCCTCACCAGCATCTGTTGTTTGTTTTATTTATTCTATTTTTTTATTTTTTATTTTTTATATTAATCAATATTTTTTATTATGGTTTTGTGGGGTACAGTTAAGGGTTAGGTGTATAATTACGTTTCATTCAGGCACCCTGTTGATAAGAGGTGTTTTCCCATCCCCAGACAGATGTTTGCTACTGTTAATCCCACCCCCCCCATAATTTCCCAGTTCCGTCAGTCATTTTCTTATAGTATTACATTGGATGTTCAAGGTCCATTATATGAGTGAGAACATGTGATACTCGGATCTTTGTTTCTGTGAGAGATCACTCAGTATTAAAGACTCTAGTTCCATCCAGGTTGCTAAGAAATTCATGATTTTGTTCTTTTTTATGGCTGCATAGTATTCCATCATATATATGCACCACATTTTTTTAATCCAGTCCTCTTTTGATGGGCAGCATGGTTGTTTCCAGGTTCTTGCTATTGTGAACAATGCTGCGATAAACATACGTGTGCAGGTATCTTTTTTATAGAGTGATTTGAGTTCTTCAGGGTATATTCCCAGTAGGGGGATTGTGGGATCATATGGAAGGTTGATTTTTAGAGCTTTTAGGAATCGCCACACTGCTTTCCACAGAGGTTGCACTAGTTTGCACTCCCACCAACAGTGTAGAAATGTCCCCTTTTCACCACACCCTCTCCAGCAGCTGTTATTTTTTGAGTTGTTGATAATTGCCATTCTGACTGGAGTTAGGTGGTATCTCAGTGTGGTTTTGATTTGCATCTCCCTGATGATTAGTGAGGTTGAGCATTTCTTCATGTGTTTGTTGGCTGCTCGGAAGTCTTCTTTTGTGAAGTGTCTGTTCATATCTTTTGCCCATTTTATATTGGGGTTGTTTGTTTTCTTCTTTTCAGTATGTTTCAGTTCCTTGTAGATCCAGGATGTTAAGCCTTTGTCAGACCTAGAGTTGGCAAATACTTTTTCCCAGTCTGTAGGCTGTCTCCCTGCTCTCTTGATGATGGCCATTCTTACTGGAGTTAGGTGGTATCTCAGTGTGGTTTTGATTTGCATTTCTCTGATGATTAGTGAGGTTGAGCACTTATTCATCTGTCTGTTGGTTGCCTGTATATCTTCTTTTAAGAAGTGTCTATTCATGTCTTTTGCCAACTTTTTTATAGGGCTTTTTTTTCCTTCTTTCTATCAGCGCAGTTGAGTTCCTTGTAGATCTTAGATGTTAGACCTTTGTCAGATATACAGTTGACAAATATTTTTTCCCATCCTGTGGGCTGTCTTGCTGCTCTCTTGATGGTTTCTTTTGCTTTGCAGAAGCTCGTTAGTTTGATGACAGTCTATCTTATTTCTTATGGTATGAGCACTTAGGGTTCTGAACAGGAATTGGTTGCCAGTTCCAATTTTCATAAAGTGTCTCCTGTGTTTTCTACGATTCTTATAGTTTGAGGTTTTACATTTAGGTCTTTGATCCATTTAGAGTTAATTTTTGTGTATGGTGATAGGTAGGGGTCCTGTTTCAATCTTCTGCATGTGGAAATTCTTTATCTATTTTTAATTGAATTATTTGATTTTTTTATTGTTGAGATGTAAGTTTTCTTCATATATTCTAGATTTTAGCATCAGCATTAAATATATGATTGCAAATATTTTATCTTGTTTTGTACGGTGTCTTTCCACAATGTTGACTCTAACCTTTGACAAGTAAACTTTTTTTTTCTGAGTTGGAGTCTCACTCCATCGCCCAGGCTGGAGTGCAGTGGTATACTCACAGCCACCCCAGCATCAACCTGCATGGCTCAGGCGATCCCGCTGCCTCAGCCTTCCAAGTAACCGGAACCACAGACTTGTGCTACCATGCCCTGCTAATTTTTTCATTTATTGTAGAGATAAGATCTCGCCAAGTTGCCCAGGCTGGTCTCGAACCTGTGGGCTCAGGCTATCCTCTCACCTTGGTCTCCCAAAGTGCTGGGATTACAGGCTTGAGCCACCATGCCTGGTCAAAAAACTTTTAAAGTTTGTTTATTTTTGCTTTTATAAGCTCTGTTTTTATATCACATCAAAAAAAAAACTCAATTTAATTAAATGAAGCTTTGATCCTATTTTTTTTGTAGGATTTACATAGTTTTGGATCTAAGGGATAGTTTTAATAGCAGAAAAAAAGAAGACCTCTGTGATGGGAACAAAGTGAAGGAGAAGAGAGTGGTGTGAGATTAAAGTCAAGGACCAGACAATTTGGAGCTCTATTGGATATGCTAAGAAGTTGTAACTGTCTTTAGTTTCAATGAGAAATCATTGAAGAATTTAAAGACTATAAGTGATAGAATATGATTAACATTTCTAAAAGATCACCTGGGTGTTGTGTATTGAATAGGTTTGGGGAGATCAAAATTGAGTGGAGGGTAATGATTTAGAAATATTTTTCTTGTATTTTAGGTGAAATAATTTGGTAGATGTGGAAATAAAGTCATGGACTGATTCAGTGTTTATTTTGATGCTAGTGCAAATATGATTTGCTGGTGAGTTGGATGTGGGGACTGAATGGAAGTGAAAAACAAAGGGTGACACTTTCTGATTTGTGTGACTTTATATATGTTCCATTTTCTAGAATGAAAATTCTTGGAGACAAATGGGATCGAGTGTTAGGAGGCAAGAATACTGCCGGCCAATTTAAGCTAAGGAGGCTTTTTTGATATCAGTGCTAAGGAGGCAGTCAAATTTGAGAGTCTGATGTTCAGTAAGAAAGTTAAGGCTAGATATATACATCTAGGAGTCATCATCATACAGCTGATAGTTAAAGCCATACAAACAGATGGGAGCACCGAAGCATGTTTACTGAATGTGTCACTGTGCATTTGAAATACAATCAAAATGAGAAATTCCTTAATTCAACTTAGCATTCTCCAACCCCACAATTTGGAGTAAATTATTTATTGTCCTAGAAAGCTTGTTTTCTTTGTTTCTTTTCAACTAATTCCCTTTATATGCCTGAGTATTATGTATTGGAAAGATACAACATTGGAATGACCGCTAAGGGATGAGACATAAAGGGTAAGATGAATAACAATAAAAAAGGATGTTTTTTGAATCAAGAGTCATGGAACAAACTATTAAGAAAAATAAAGATTAATAAAAAATTCTGTGCAATAAAAATATAATAAATGAAAAGAAAGGTAAGCATTAATTCATGAAAATACAGCGGAAACAATCACCAACATTTAATCTTTAAAAGTGAACAGGAAGCTGGGCTCTGTGGCTTAGCCTGTAATCCCGTGTTTGGGAGACTGAGGTGAGTGGAATGGTTGAGCTTACGGGTTCGAGATCCACCTAGGCAACTTGGTGAGACCTCATTTCTACAATAAATAAAAAAAATCAGCCAGGTGTGTAGCGCATGCCTGTAATTCTGGCTACTCGGAAGGCTGAGGTGGAAGGATTGCTGGAACCCAGCAGGTCGAGGCTGCGGTGGCCGGGAGTGGCCACTGCACTCCAGTCTGGGTGACAGAGTGAGACTCCAACTCAAAAGAAATAAAAATCAAAATAAATAAAAGTGAACAGGAGGCCAGGTGTGGTGGCGTATGCCTATAATCCCTGCACTTTGGGTGACTGAGGAGAGAGGATTGCCTGAGACTGCAGGTTCAAGTCAAAAAAAAAAATTAGCAGAACATGGTGGTGTGTGCCTGTAGTTCTAGCTACTTGGAAGACCGAGGTGGAAAGATCACCCTAGCCCAGCAGGTCGAGGCTGCAGTGACCAGGAGCATGCCACTGCCCTCCAGCCTGGGTGACAGAGACTTCAACTCTCAAAAAGTGAACAGGAATAAATTTTTAAAAAGCATAATGCATCAATAATCAAGTGAGAGAAGTTGGTGTGGATAGACAAAAATAGAAAAGACTATTTGGCCTTCTCCCCTATCTTGGGAAGGTGAATTCTCTCTCTCTCTCTCTCAAAGATTCACCTCCCCAAGATAAAGCAATAGCCGCAGAAAGCAAATCATATATGATATGTTAAACTCTGATGTGACCATGTGACTCTTTAAGCTATGGTCACCATGTTTCCTAGCTTTGCCCTCCTCTTCTGTCTTTGGGAGGTGAATCTCTTTTCTCTCTCTTAATTTACTTTCTAAATAAACTATATTTTCCAATATAAAAAAAGACTATTTAGCATATGTACAGGCAAGGTCCATCTCATAGGAATCAAGACAATTTAAATTCAAGGAAACATGATGAGAGGATTAACTTTTACCTCTAATAATAACAAATAAGTCTTAAAATCCTAACAGTATTAGTAAAGTAAGAGGAGTCTTGCTCATTTGTGTATTTTTGGCAGTATTGAAGGTTAACACAAACTTTTAAAAAGGCAACTCAAGACGGGCTTGGTGACTCAGCCTGTAATCCTGTGCCTTGGGAAGCTGAGGTTAGTGGATTGCCTGAATCCGTGGGTTCGAGACCCACCCAGGGAACTTGGTGAGACCTTGTCTCTACAGTAAATCTAAAATTAGCTGGTCGTGGTAGCGCGCGCCTGTAGTACTGCCTACTTGGAAGGCTGAGGCGGGAGGATCGCCGGAGCCCAGCAGGTCGAGGCTGCGGTGGCCGGGAGCGTCCATTGCACTCCAGTCTGGGCGACAGTGAGACTCCAACTAAAAAATAAATAAATAAATAAAAGGGCAACTCAATCAAAATTTAGAATGTACATTTATTTCGTCTCACTGATTTTGCTTTCAGAAACTAAATTTAAGATAATCTCCAAGTATATTTTCTCCTGTGTGATTTCTAAAAAGTTTATTTTAAGTATTTTTATTTATGTATGTATTTATATATTTATTTATTTGAGTTGCAGTCTCACTCTGTCGCCCAGACTGGAGTGCAGCGGCTGCTCCCGGCCACCGCAGCCTCGACCTGCTGGGCTCCGGTGATCCTTCCGCCTCAGTCTTCCGAGTAGCTGGAACTACAGGTGCACGCTGCCACGCCCGGGTAATTTTTTATTTATTTATTGTAGAGACAAGGTCCCTGGGTGGGTCTCGAACCCGCGGGCTCAGGCAATCCACTAACCTCAGCCTCCCAAGGCGCAGGATTACAGGCTGAGCCACCGAGGCCGGCTTTAAGTATTTTTAAATAAATAAATAGTGAATAATAGATTTACTATGCTCTGATTACACATTAAGATAATTATATAGTCTTGGGTTTGTTTGTTTTGTTTGAGTTGGACTCTCACTCTGTCGCCCAGACTGGAGTGCAGTGGCCGCTCCCGGCCACCGCAGCCTCGACCTGCTGGGCTCCGGCGATCTTTCTGCCTCAGCCTTCCAAGTAGCCGGAATTACAGGCATGCACTACCATGCCCGGCTGATTTTCTGATTGATTGTAGAGATGAGGTCTCGCTGCCCAGGCGGGTCTCAAACCCGCGGGTTCAGGCAATTCACTCACCTCAGCCTCCCAAAGGCGCGGGATTACAGGCTGAGCCACCGAGCCCGGCTAATTATATAGTCTTGTATCAGATGAAAACTTTTTGGTCTAGGACAGATTGCATATACAACAGTGGTTACACTGGTTTATAATATAGAATTTTGACTTATGCGGTGGAAATTTTTTTTTTTTAAGAATTCAAAAATGTTTCACTTGCTATCATTAGCAAGTTTCTGTTTTTATAAATGCTAGGTAATATAAAACTTATGTCCAAGCTTTTTGGACACCAAAATGTCAGTTCACTGGAAATAAACAAAGAACAAATTCACAGCTAGCAAATGGTTAATATGCATGAGATATTTAATTTACAGAAAACCAAAATAATCTTATTTGTTGCTTAATTAATCTCTGAAGATGTTAACCTGATGTTAAAATATAAATCAGTAGCTGAGAACTTTTTAGTGAGACTATTGAAGGTAAAATAGCACCTAATGTTATATTTTTATAGAAAATATCATACTTCTAAAATGTTGTTTCTTCACTTGTCTCAACTCAAGAAAATTAGAGTGTAACATGAACCCTAATTATAATGATTGAGGCTGTGAAATGCCTTCCAAAAAAGAAAGAATAATAATAGCATTCTTTAATATAAACTACAAAAGAAAAAAAGTTAAAAAATTATAAGGAACAATATAGATTACAAATTCTATAATTTAATTGTATATATGTCAGAAAGCTGAAAAGAAATTTTATTTCCCTTTATAAAAAATACTAATGTTTTGGAAATAGTGCTCTATACTTTCTCCTTTCTTTCTAAAGTCTTGTGTGCTCTTCAAAAAATGATTATTTGGCTTCTGTCAGACTCTGTATCAAATACCTGAACATATTTATTACAACATTGCCAAAGTGCATTACATTATTATAAACTTTCTAAAGAGTAGGAAAACAGAATGATCTCAGTAAATGTAAAATTACAAGAATTAAATGTAAGGCTTCTAGTATATAAACTGCTTGTAAATCTGTACATGGTATGCATAATATTTTACAACTTTTTATTTCTTGATTATCTTCTTTTAGGCAAATGAAACCAGTTTTTCACACTGGAGTACTTACTGACCTTTAATCTGTAGATCATCCTTATTCTTTCATGACAAGTGCCACAAAATCCACAAAACAAAGTGACAAAATTTCCCCTGAGATATTTTCAGAAGTGGAACTACAAACAGCCGATGACTCTTAATTTCTCCTGATTCTAGTTTCAGCTGTCTTGACAATATATTTTCATTCATAAACATGTGACAGGTAGACAATTTCCTGGATGAGTTTACAATAATCCAGTGAAAAACTTCACAAAGCACCATGGTAATCTGGGCAAAAATTCATAATTTACCTAAATGATATATATTCACTGTCTCTAACCACAAGGTGCTATTGGTCACTGTGAGGCCTTTGACAGAAAAGTAGGTCTGAAAAACAAACAGAAGTAACATCATTACAACGGATGCAAAAGAAACTTCAGGAAATCTTAAAAATATTAACCTAATTAGGTTGCCTTCTCTTCATCAAGATTCTCTAGAAAATAGAAACCTAGGCATGGGTTAAGTGTTTATAATTGGGAAGGTCTGATTTCAAAACAGTGAGAATGAGGAAGAAAATAATGAAGCAAGGAAGGAGGAAAAACAATCAGAATGTCACGATGCCGTATTGTACATTGATTCTCTTGTTATTAAATTTGTACAGTAATCATTTCCTCTTTATTATGACATTTACATTTTTAAGAAAAATGAAGTGATGTTAACCTGAACTTGTCAGCATCTTTCATTTTTGGGAAGATGTCAGCATCTTCCATTGTTGGGATGCTTCTATCTCACTTCAGTAGAAGATTTACCTAAGTGACCCTCAAACTGTGAAACAGAAAATGGTTGAAGGAAAGTTGTGCAGAATTTGTACTCAGCACATCTGAGTTCTGATTCCGTTGTGCCATTTAATTGATTGAGCCTCAGAAAAATAAAATGCGCAATATCTGCTTCATGCAATCATTGTGAGGTTTAAATAAGCATTTGGAATTACTTTAAAAATAATCGGTATTGTGCAAATATGAAAATTATGATGTTTTACTAAGAAGAAAGAATAATTACTATTTTCAAAGACTTATAATCTATGTCATTGTATGTCCATTATTTCATTTAGTCTCTTCAAGAGCCTTTTCAGATAATTAGTCACCTAAAAATAGTCTAACCAGAGTCAACTACATTTATACATTCCCCAGAGATTCTGTCTCTAAAAGTAAGAATGTTCCACCAGCAATTTTGACTTCATTTACTTCAGTTTCCTTGATTTCTGTTTTGCCTTCAGTGACACATATTAGATTTACCTAGTCACTAATGCTCTATTTCTCATGGATATTAAGTACTTTTTGCAAAACTAAATTAAATAACTTTCTCGGGTCCCTATTTTTCAACATTATTTTTTAGAATAATTTGTTTCATAAGCTCAGCGCCTATATAGTTTTGGCAGACAAATTTATATTCAAGTCCAACTAACTGGATATTTCCAAGAAGTAGATACTAGAATTTTTATATAACCATCATTTTGCCTTTCTTCTATAAACACCCATGAAATGATTGCTCTTCAATTGACAAGATTATTTGCTCTAGCAGCCCTGTCAACCCTGCAGTCTATAATCAATTTACTTCTGCTGATGTGACAAACTAAGGAATGTAAGGGTAACGTTTGTCTGGGAAATACTGACTGGTGATAAAAACGGTAAATGAGAAAGGAAAATAACTATTTTAAGTTTTATTCTCTTTGGCATTAACCTTAACTTCAAAGAAAATAAATATTCACACACATATATGTCTCAAGATGTGTGTGTGTGTGTGTGTGTGTGTGTGTGTGTGTGTGTGAGTGTGTGTGTGTGTGTGTGTGTGTGTATGTGTGCTGTTCTTTGTGGTTTTTTTGGTATAATTAAGTAGGTGGTACTACCATTTATTTTTCAAATCTTAAAATCTACTGCCAAAAGTTTTCAAGTAAGTGTTATTTGTTTTTATGACATATTACCCAGTAAATACAGAAAAGTGTTTTCAATTGAGAGATTAAAAAATATTTTATTTATGGTTTGTCTAAGCTTAGCAGAATAATCTTAAAAATAACTTCTAAGAAGTTAATTCTTTGCTCTACTCATGAGGAAAATTTTCCAAAATAAAAAGAAATTACTTTCACATTTAAAGATGACTATAAATGACTGAACCTATAGCAGTGAGTTAATGTAATATACTACTTAGTGGTCATTCTTCCCATGTTCTCACTCAAAGTTTTTTTGACAAGGGTCACCACATCAGCAATCTCTTTTAAAAGGAATTATTAGGAATGTCTAGAGAAAACATATAGATAATAGACTTTGAATGGGCCAATTCTGTTGGTTTAGGATGTATCTACTGAAAAATGAAAATGCAAGTCAAAGCTCAGTCAAACACCAAAGTCCCTGCTGGGCATAGTAGCCCATGCCTGTACTTCAAGCACTTTGGGAGATTGAGGTTGGAGGATTGCTTGAGCTCAGGCTCGATACCAGCCTGGGCAACATAACAAGACCTCATCTCTAAATAAATAAATAAATATAAAAATAAAATTAGCCAGGTATGGTGGTACACACCTGTAGTCCTAGCTACTCAGGAGGCTGAGGAGGAAGGATTGCCTGAACCCAAAATGTCGAGGAAGCAGTGAGCCATGATATGATCATAATGCCACTACACTTCAGCTTAGGTGACAGAGTGAGACTGCAACTTAAAAAAGAAAAGAAAAAAAAGAAAAACTCCCCAAATCAGTTCCATTCCAGGAATATATTTAGTTCAAAGGAGGAAAAAATTCAAGAATCAGAATAAAATGCTCAGGACAAGACATTATTTTTTCTATATAAGCAACATTCTAGTTCACATAAAATCTAAAAATGTAGCTCAATGCAAAGCACTGGAAAACAAAGCAGCAGTCAACCTTGAAGGGGGTTTGCAAGACTAAGTCAGCAAAAATCACCTATCCTTAATTGATGAGCTTCAGTTCCAGACTTGACCAGACTCCTGAATACAGAGCAACTTTGGGTATATATGACATGTAGTTAGAAATTGAATGAGTGGAAAATTGACTTCAATTACTCCTTAGAGCAAAAGTATATGTTCTTTTGTATCTTAGATGGATTGTGGTGTTTGCACAAGAATAGTGCGCAAAAAGCAAAAGAGATCAGTGACCCTCTAGATGCATCACTCTGAAGTAGATGGAATACTATCATAGACTCTGCTGACTGGTAGTATAAAGTGTTGTCCAGTGAAACCAGGAAAAGAATCAGCCAGCCGTTTTTGTTTGTTTGTTTGGTTTTGGTTTTTTTTGAGGTGGAGTCTTACTCTGTCACCCAGACTGGAGTGCAGTGGCCGCTCCCGGCCACCGCAGCCTCAACCCGCTAGTCTCCGGCGATCTTTCTGCCTCAGCCTTCCAAGTAGCCGGAATTACAGGCATGCGCTACCACGCCCAGCTGATTTTTTTATTTATTGTAGAGATGAAGTCTTGCTGCCCAGGCGGGTCTCGAACCTGCGGGCTCAGGCAATTCACTCACCTCAGCCTCCCAAAGGCCCGGTATTACAGGCTGAGCCACCGAGCCCGGCTTCAGCCAGCCTTTTGAGGAATTACATAATAGTTTCTTATAACAGGGATGTGTCATGACTAAGAAAGAATATGTCAACTTGTCTGCTTTGGCTTATAAAGATTTATAAATAAGCTTGAAAATTTTCAGGCCACTACTTCAATAAATTTTCAAAATATTTGAACAGAGAGAAGAACAAAACAGACTAAAATTTCCTCTTTTTTATCCAGACAACAGTAAAACTTGTCAGTAAACTTAGGAAATAAGTATTCTCAAAACTTTATCAAGTATGTATTTAAAATGAAAGGATGTTGTAGCTTACTCTAAAAATGCCAACAATATAATTGGGAGGATGGTATAACAAAGGACAAATATAATTAACATACTATAAATATAAGTAATTTCAAACATATTTTATATATAGTAAAATAAGAGTCAACATAAATTCAATGTAATTTTGACTAGGGGATTTCAAATTTGGATATTTCTGGAATCAATTAGTGTTTTTCTTAAGCCTGGAGATTCCAGAGAATCACCTCACAGAGATTATGATACCTTAGGTTTGTGTTGGGACTAATATACCTATATATATGTAAAGTTCTTTTGGTAACCAGCCAAGTTTTGAGATCACAGCTGTTGTTCACAGAGAAGCTTATTTAAGATAAAACAAAATTATTTCTGAAAAATTTATAAATAAAAACACAATTGAAAGATTGTAGAGTTTTACAGTTACTAGGTTCATTATTAAGTGTCTGTGTTTCCACCTAATGATGAACTTCTTTTCAGCTTTTACCTGAAACAAGAGAGGAGAGATGTTTTCCAAAAGAACACTCCAAGGAACGTTCTTTGCAGCACAATTCTTACACATTCACACAAATACACTCATACCACTACTACACCATGTGATTGTGACAGGTAATATAGAATATAGAGTCAGAGTGGGAGATTGATTCTCTGAATAACCTGTCATTCTGGCAACTGAATTTTTGAAAGTAAGCAATGCCTCCAGTTACACTCATTGATAAAGACTCACTTAAAGCAAAAGTGGGACAATCCCCTAAATGATAAGGGAAATATCATGCCAATAGAATGAGGGCCAAATCAGGGTAGACCAGATGGCTTTATGAGTGTAGTAAATGATCCACAGCATCTAAAAGTCTAGGTTAGACTGGAGCTCAGATTTTCCCCTTGAGCACACTGATTGTAGGTGTTCTTCAACTCTTATTTAAGAAGCACTGGAAATGCATGTTTTGTATTCTATGCCTAAATAGTAGAAATGCTATTTGAATGCAACTGTCATAAAAAGGAAAGACATAATTTGTATAAAGTTTAGGTGAAGCAAAAGGTTAAAGGGTGAAAACAATATTTAGAATTATGGAAATTTATAAATAAAATTGGTTATTGACTCCCACACAACAGTGTTGATTAATTATATTAAAAGCTAGACCAAGAAATGGGTGGAAAAGCCAAAATAATTAAAAGGTTTTATTTTTACACTCCAGTTACATATAAGAAAATATCCATGGAATACATTTGTTATAATGCAGGACAAGCAGAAATTAATGAGATATCTGCTAAAAATGGCCAGTAGAAAAGAGGTTCCTTAAGTATATATAAATATAAATATATGTGAGTGTATGTATACTGTAGATATAGCTAGACTAAACAACTTTTCAAATGCAAAGTATGTTTTAACTTTCAAAAGACCTTTGTCGATAGGTACTTGGACTGTTATTGCATGTAACAAATATATTTAATACTTAGAACACTTTTATGCAAAATTAACTTAAATTTCAGTATCTATGAGTTTTTAAAACATTTTTTAAGTGTATTTTTACATGTAAATACTATAAGCCGTAGACTATTTCTCAGAAAAAGCAAGCATCTTAGTCTATACTCTTATAACGGAAAATCATGGACTGGTAATTTATAATGAATACTCATTTCTTGGTTCATAAAACTAGAAACTGGGAGTCTTAACACAAGATGCTGGCAAGCCTGGTGCCCAATGGGGTACTGGATTTTGTTTGTAAGATAGAATATTGAATGCTACAACCTTTAGAAGGCAGAAACATTGTTCCTCACAAGGCAGAAGAACTGAAGAGCCCTGAGACAAAAATCACCCTTTCAAAATGGCAGTAAGCCCACCCATGGGGGCAGAGCCCTCCATAGCCCAATCACCTCTTAAAGGTTCCACCTCTCAGAGCCATTACAATGGCAACTAAGTTTCAAAACAAGTCTTGGGGAAGATAAACATTCAAACCACAGAAACAAACTTTGTCCTGTCATTTTTTTTTTTTTTTACTTCTTGATTGGTTAAACTTAGAGAGAACACTCTGACACTGAGATAAACCACTGATTATTTCCACTGATTTTTTGAAAAGTTATAATTCATAGGGTCCTGTGTTTCCACTTATTGATTGCCTAAAGGGCATATTGTGCTATGTGCTGTGAATAATACATATATGCAAGTGTTTTATGATTATTTGTCAGAAAAATATTAGTAAGAATTTCAATCAATAATCTTTTTAAGTTTCTGTTCAACATTTCCTCACTGAGATTCATCCTCATATCTGCACTTTCAGGGTGAACAACATGGTCATATCTTTATTTTAGTTAGATGCTTATTCTAAGTAGTTACTCCAAAGTAACCAAGTCAATGTTTTCAAAGGTCATATTCTCTTTCTTTCCCTCTCATTTTCCCTCTCCCTCTCCTTTTCCCTCTCCCTCTCTCTGTCTCAGCATTGTTCATTTCCTTAACTGCCTCTAAAGGATGGTACATTAGGTGTCTGAAGGCTCCATAGTCACTTGCTTAGCGATTTAGTAACTCAGTGTGAGTAGCGCTGCTTCCTTTCCTTTATATAGTAAGTTCACTCTGCAGTCTCTGATGATGGAGCTCTCTTTTTCCACCAATTGATGTTTTGTAAGGTAGGAGGCAACTTGCACTGTCAGCTGACTTTTGCAGAATACTCTGCCAAATGAAAACTCAAGGTACTGTGGTGAAACAGAGTTTATCTGTGGATATTCTCTCCCAATCTCCTCCTCTCTGGATATGTCATCACAGATTCTACTGACTCATTATTTAAGAGACTGCTACTGCTCGTTAAACTAAAGTCCGGAACAGAAATTCTAGATTCTTCTGTCTCAAGTTACTTAGCATGAAGACTAGGATTGCAGGAAGCATTCTTCTCTCTAAACTTGTCTGGGTGGAAGGTAATTTGGGAAAAAGTGAGAGAATAAAATAAACTAATTCCTCTAAAATTCTCCTTAAACTTTTTTCTCCTCTTTTCTCTGTCCATGGCTTTTACCCTGGAATACTTTATTACTCAGCAACATATTCTGTTTGAGTACATCCTTTGAAACTTCCATTTTTGCCTTCCACAGTTCATATAAAGATGGTTGCCAGTAAACAAAAATAGAAGATATTTTTCTATCTGAAGTTATTAGGCTAATTAATAATAAGCCTAATAATTGAATATATTTCATTCAATCATGTTACTCATTAGTTCATGATATTTTTTTGAAATATGGAATTATTTTTATAAAATAGAACTATTATATAATGACATTCCTGTAGGCTCTTACAATTACTCTGTTCTTCTACATAAATATAATTAACAAATAAACTCAAAGTCTTTGCTATAGCATATAAGTCAGATACCCATTCGTTTTACTGATGTTCTCCTTTTGTATTTCTTTGTAAGAAAAATATGAGTTAGAAGTCAGAGGGAGAGACAAGAAAGATGAGAATGTTTTTGACAAATTGTCTTATAAAAATTTCACAAGTTTAATTTCTATGAGACTGACTTGTTCTCTTGTTAATGAATCAAAAAAATCAAACAACCACAATCATTACTCTAACATTATTTGTAGATATTATGGAATATTCTGCAGAGGAGTGAATATAAATACCTTGGATTATAATTCAGAAGTGCAAGGAATGGACTTTGACTTTCTTTATTTGTAGTTCTCAAATATTAGCATTTGTCAGAAACACCCTGATGGTTTGTTATAGCACAACTTGTTAGTCTCTATCCCAAAAGTTTTTTTTGTTTTGTTTTGTTTAAGAGTTGTGAGACCAAGTGCATGCTTGCAGCATAAGTAGGCGTCATGCAGGTGAAGAATGGGCTTCTAGCTGGCTCTCTCTCCTTTTGGTAGTGGACCAGGTACTGCTTGTGTCGCCATGTGCCCTCCTTCTTCCTCCTTCACTCTGACTCCTGCAACTCGTGATTTCCACCCTTGTGCTAATGTGACTAGTATTCAGGGCCTACAAATGAGTGAGAACACATGGTATTCAGTTATTTGTTTCTATGATAGTTCAATTAACTATGATGATCTCCAACTGCATCCAAGTTGTTACAAAGGTCATGATTTTGTCCTTTTTGGCTGCATAATATTCCATTGTGTATATGTACCACATTTTCTTTATATAGTCCATTTTTTATGAACATCTGGTTTGGCTCCATGTTTTTCCTATTGTGAATAGTATGTCTATAAACATGCATATGCAGTTGTCTTTTTGGTAAAGTGATTTACACTCCTCCAGAAATATTCCCAGAAGAGGAATTGCTGGATTGTATGAAAACTCAGTTTTTAGGTATTTGAGAAATTGCCATACCGTTTTCTGGAGGTTGGACCGGTTTACATTTCCACTAGCAATGTAGCAGTGGCCCTTTTCTCTGAAGCCACACCAGCACCTGTTGCTTTTAGACTTGTTGATGATAGCCATCTTTACCAGAGTTAGGTGGTATATCTTTGTAATATTGATTTGCTATTCTCTGATGACTGGTGAGTCTGAGTATTCATGCATTTGTCACCTGTGTGTTTCCATCCTTAAAGAACTGTCTGTTAATGTCCTTTGCCCACTTTTTAATGGACTTTTCTTTATTCTTTTTCCTGGTCAATTTGTTTGCCTTCCTTGTATATCATGGATGTTAGGCCTTTGTCAGATGGATCACTTGCAACATTTTGTTCTCATTTTATGAGTTGTCTCTTTACTCTCTTGATGACTTCTCTTGCTGTGAAAAAGCTTTTCGATTTGATAAGGTCCCACATGTTTATCTTAGCTTTTGATGAATTTGTTTTTGGTAACTTGGTCATGAATTCATTGGCTATTCAGATGTCCAGAAGGGTGTTCCCTACATTTTCTTCTAGAATTCTTATAGTTAGAGGTTTTACATTTAAGTTATTAATTTTTCTAGTTAAAAAATAAATTGAAACCCTAACAGACCAATAACAATACAGGATATATTCCCTGCCAAAAACTGGTATGGACAAGATGACTTCTCAGTGAATTCTACAAGACATACAATGAAGAGTTGATACCAAACTTATTGAAAGTGTTCTAGGCTATTGAGAAGGAATAAATTATCTCTAGCTCATTACATGAAGCCAATGTCATAATGATACCCCAAACTGGTAAAGAGCCAACAAGAAAAAATAATTATAAGCCAATTTCCCTGATGAACATAGATGCAAAATTCTCAAGAATAGTCTAGCAAATCAAATCCAACAACACATTACAAGGCTCATCTATCACAACCAGGTGGGCTTCAACCCTGGGATACAGGACTGGTTCAACATTCACAAGACCATAAACATAATTCGGCATATTAACAGTATAAAACTAAGAACCATATGATTATCTAAATAGGTGCAGAAAAAACATTCAGCAAAATCCAGCAACACATTGATAAAAACCCTCAAACATCTAGGAATAGAAAGATCGTTGCTCAAAATAATAAGAGCCTTCTACAAACCTGCAGCCAATATTTTGCATTATGGGAAGAAGCTGGAAACATTCCCACTAAGAACAGGAATAAGACAAGGATACCCACTCTTACCCTCCTATTCAACATAGTATTGAAAGTCCTATCCAAAGGAAGGAAAAATCAGGAAGGTAGGAAATCAGGGATAGAAAACATCAACAAGTAAAGAAGAAAATTAGTATAGTGTTTTTATTACAGAATAGGAAAATAGGAATTTATCTTTCTTTGAGGATGATATGATTCTGTACCTAGAAAACACTAGAGTCCGTTAAAAAGCTCCTTGCATGGATAAATGACTTTGGTAGTCTCAGGTTACAAAATGCACATGCAAAAGACAGTTGAATTTTTATACATCAAGAGCAAGCAGGCTGAGAAGCAAATATAGAAGCGTAATCTCATTCACAACACACACACACACACACACACACACACACACACACACACACACAC
>NW_007074549.1:54004-79015 GCF_000164805.1 Carlito syrichta | reverse complement strand
GATGGAATGAGATAACAATCTTCCAAATAAAGTTCTCTATGTATCACAATGTGTGTTGCAGATAAGAAAAAAAAATGAGGCTCAGTGGTGTGGGGGATTACTCGAAAAGACTGGACTCAGGGAGAATGTAAATATCAGAAGACAAATGTCCTTCACAACACACACACACACACACACACACACACACACACACACACACACACACTACTTTGACATTCATCTAAACAGAGAAGTGAAAGACCTACGATGAGAACTGCAAATCTCTGTCCAAATAAATCAAAGATGATACAAAAAAATGGAAAAACATCCCATATTCATGGATTGGAAGAATCAATATTGTCAAGATGTTCGTCCTACCCAAGGCAATCTATATATTAATGCAATACCTATCAAATAACCAACATCATTCTTCTAAAACCTAAAAATGACAATAAAGAAAATCATATGAAAGGAAAAAATAGTGTGAATAGCCAAAATGATCCTCAACAAAAGAAACAAATCTGGAGCTATCACAGGTCCAGGATTTATACTATATTACACAACTACAGTAATCAAATGGCATAGTGTGGGTACAGAAATAGACACATAGGCCAATGGAGCAGAACAGAGATTCCAGAAAGAAAAACATGGTCCTTAGACCAACTCATCTTCAACAAAACTGTCAATAACAATCATTGAAGATAGAAAATCATATTTAGCAAATGGGCTTGGAAAACTGACTAGCCACATGCAGAAGAATGAAACTGGACCCCTACCTAACACCATATACCCCATCAATTTCTGATTCACAATGTCTGCAGTAGTGCTCAAGACGTTGCTCTTCTCAGAAGACACCCTGATGCTGCTGTTCCTGTACAACACTTTAAGAACCACTGTTAGCCGGGCTCAGTGACTCAGCCTGTAATCCCGTGCTTTCGGAGGCTGAGGTGAATGGATTGCCTGAGCCCATGGGTTTGAGACCCGTCTGGGCAACTTGGCAAGACCTCATCTCTACAATAAATAAAAAAAATCAGCCGGGTATGGTAGCACGTGACTGTAATTCCGGCTACTCAGAAGGCTGAGGCGGAAGGACCGCTGGAGCCCAGCAGGTTGAGGCTGCAGTGGCCAGGAGCGGCCACTGCACTCCAGTCTGGGAGACAGAGTGAGACTCCAACTCAAAAAAAAAAAAAAAAAAAAAAAAGAACCACTGTTCTGAGCTGTATGGAAGAGTTTGTTTCAGGTAATCTGGAAAATAATATGCAAAATGCTGTGTATGTATCTGCTGTATGTTTCTATGAAAATACAATCAATGGTTTTGGAAGGAGGGTTGAGTTAGGTCATAAAACTAAATATGTGAAGTAATTCATTTATGCTTTTTGAGTCAAAGTTCTCTTCTTGGATATTTAAGAATGACAATTTTTACCCTGTTTATTTGCTACAAAAATGGAATGACATAACATATAAGGAACCATAAGAAAACATCAACAAGTAAAGAAGAAAATGAGTATAGCGTTTTTATCACAGAATAGGAAGTTTAATATTCAGAAGTAAGATTTCCAAGGGTATTGAAGCTATTTGTAAATTTCAAATGACTGTTTTTGGACACTATATCTCTAAAGAACGAGTTATCTGATTTCAAGGGATTACCAATACATATTTAAATTGCAGGCTACTATTTTTGTTGAAAATTAAAATCATGTGGATGATATCTTTAATAGTGTTCAGATCAAGTAATGCATTGTGCCTGGTATATTTTTAGAAAAAATTTCATAAGAAGTTTGTAATGCATAAAAATATAAGAAGGCAATGAGAATTTGGGCTACCCTTTGGTTATAAATCTGCATATATTTTCTCTTTTTTGACAGGAGTTGCCAAAGGAAGAATTTTTTTTTTTTAATCCGGCATATGCAAATCTCTTTCTGTATTAGTTACAGCTAGAAGCACTGACAGTTTGGAATAAAAAAAGAAGATAAAATGGTAGCCAGAATTCAAGATTTTTCACTATGTCATTGAAAAATATTGAAAGACATTATGTCATCTTTAAAATAACATTATAAAATTCAGTACCATGTAGCAAGTTACAAATGTCTTTGGAGATAGGTTGTTTAAAAGATAGGTGTTCATCTGTGACAAACAGTTAAAGGTTGATTAAAGTTTTTTATCCAAAGATTTCAAGTTACCCTTCAGATAAAAAACATTTCAATGTAAAACATATTCTTTGTAAAACATAAAATAGTAAAAATACAAAATAAAATTTCCTCTTTTCACAGTTTGCCCACATTATCTGAAGCCCCTTTCTCAAATATAGTCAAGATTAAACTTCTTTATGTATCTTTCCACAAATTTTATACAATCGTATAAATAAATATATATTTTTCACCTATATAGTTTCATTTTGGCAAAACTTGTTTTTCACTTAATAGGTATGCCAAACAGTAACCATATCACAATACATACTTTGCCTTGATTTTTTTTTAAGATCTGTATATTATTTTATTGTATGGATAACTATAATTTATTTAACCAGTCCTCTGTTATATTTATGTTGTTTTCCTCAATCTTTTGCTATCATAATGTAATTCAATAAAAATTCTCAAACATGCCTGTTTTTCATAGATGCGATTTTAGTATTTAGATGAATTACTAAGTATAGAATTACTGATTGACATAGTATGTGCATTTTTATTTTGATAGTAGTTGCAAGTTACCTTTCAAAGAAGTAGGACCTGCTATGAAACTCGCAAAGAGTATACAAAAACGCCTGTTTCTTCATACAATGGTCTTATCATTTTCATCCTCAGGAACCACAGAAGATCTTGATTTATGTATCAATGATTTCAAGACACAATTCTGAATGGCATTTAATGGAGAAACTGACTCATAAAAGCAACTTAGAATGAATACCAGTTGGAGTAAAACAAAAGAGAAATTTTTAGAGCAATAGAAAAACTTTTTTATTTTATTTTTTTTTTTTGAGTTGAGTCTCACTCTGTCACTTAGACTGGAGTGCAGTGGCCGTTCTCGGCCACTGCAGCCTCGACCTGCTGGGCTCCGGTGATCCTTCTGCCTCAGCCTTCCAAGTAGCTGAAACTACAGGCGTGCGCTACCACACCCGGCTAATTTTTTGATTTATTGTAGAGATGAGGTCTCACCAAGTTGCCCAGGTGAGTCTTGAACCCATGGGCTCAGGTAATCCACTCACCTCAGCCTCCCAAGGCATGGGATTACAGGCTGAGCCACCGAGCCCGGCTTCAATAGAAAAACCTTTGACATCAAAGAACGATAACTGGATACTGTTTTGTATAGTAAATATTCCCATAATTATAAACTTGCAAAATATCACTAATTTTATCTTTTTTTAGCAATTATTTTATGATACAACTGTTTTATTATTTTATTTTAGATAATAAAAACTATTTAAGAAAATTTAAAATCATGGATATAGACTTTGTCACCCAACTCTCTTTCCCTCTACAGTCTTTAAGTCCCTTAAATGTGGCTAGGCACTGTGGCTCATATCTGTAATCCTAGGACTTTGGGGGGCTGAGGTGGGAGGACTGCTTGAACCTAGGAGTTTGAGACCAGTCTGGGCAACGTAATGAGACATTGTCACTACAAAAAATAGAAAAATTAACTAAGTGTGGTGGCACATGCCTGCAGTCTCAGCCACTTAGGAAGCTGAGGTAAAAGGACACCTGAGCCCAGAAGGTCAAGGTGGCTGTGAGCTCTGATCATGCCACTGCATTCCAGCCTGGGCATAAAAGAGTGAGACTTTGGCTTAAAAAAAAAATCCTTAAATGTAAGACCACTGTTTCAATTTTGGGGGGAGGGAGGGAAGAAGAAAGAAAAACAGAAAAAAAGAGGACTTCTTGTATTGTGACAAACTCTGAGGATTTATTTTCTTAGTCTCATTTGTTTTGTGTATCCGCAATAAAAATGAAGGAATTGTATTTGACTCTGAACGGTTCTCTGGGCAGCTTTGGTAAATTCCAGAAAGTTAGGTGTTTGTATGTTTGTGTGCGCCCAATATTTAAAGATTCAGATTCAAAACACTGCATAAGACATGACTGGGAAACTCTATGAACTGAAATACTACATATTTATTAGTATAAAATATGAAAGGCTGCAGTGATAGATTACACAAAACTATTATATTTACTCAATTTTAGGTATATAACATTGGAATTTAATTGTTTATTAAAATATATTTTACCATAATACAAAGTATGCCTTAATTTTTAAAAAATTAATCTTCACCATTCAAATGCTTTAAAAAGCAACTCCTTAAAATATTACTGAAAATAGAATTAATTAAATTTACATACAAGTATTCCTAAATCTCTAAAACATGTAGTAATAGGTAGCCTTTGAATCAGTGAGTTTGTAGAAGGTTCTCATAAAAGAGATAGTAAAAGGTGATTCTAAGTCATTGAAACCTAAATAACCCTATTTTTATAAATCATTCCTTAAATCTTTTACATCCTGAGAAGGGCTTGTCACTTTATTAATAGCCTAATACCTGAGAATGATGTACAAGATTATTTTGAAAATTTCCCTTTTCTAGCTGCCTGATGAGCTGTTAAGATCGTTATTCTGCAATTGATGTTATATTCAGTACTTGAAGAAGTCGTTGAAATGTTAGTTTCTAGTTATATATTACTATGGTAGTGCTTTCATTTTATCTGCACTTTTATTGGATATATTAAATGCCTGTGGTAGTTCTAGTTCAGTTACTGAAAAATGATAAAGTTTCTCAGAATATATTTTATGGTTTCAAAATTCTACAAATGATAATTCTTGCTTGTCCTTTGATATAGCTGAAACAGTTAAGTGGAATAACTATAACAAGAAGATATATTTATAATGAATTCTTTTCAAAAGCCTCATTTTTCTTTCACTGATGTCAGATAATAGAAATAAAACATAAAATTAAAGGTTCAAAGTTTTAGAGTCTAAGAACTTGGATCCATCATACTGAAAAAACCATTAATAATCCCCATAATTATACAATATAAATACTCAGGAAAGATAAAGCATATAACTTTAAGACATGACCCCATAAAAGTTGATAACTGTACGGCTAAGGTCACTACACTGAGAAAAAAAGCCATCAAAGTGGAGTGCATGAGCTCTTAAAAATATCAGAAGTAATCAATCATTCAGCGAATAATCTTGAAAGCGCCACTCTTTTGTAATGAGTTGTACTGGTTCTAATTTAAATTTTGGATTGCTTATAGGTAACTAGCCTTTGGAACCAAATAAGTTTTTAAAATTCCACATAATAACTAAAAACACATCTTGTGCATCTACAGACAATATCCCAATTTTCTTTAAATAATTTAAACTTTTATAGTGTCAAGTAGGTAATTAATTTTCCTTTCATTACTGAAAGTTTCTTTATTCAGTGATTTCAAAGTTTATAATTATAGTGAAAATAACTTCATAATTAACCAAAATAACTAATAGTAAGCAAAATCAACAACATATGATTTCGATGGTGCAGCTTGGTTTGGATTTTCAAGTTAATGAATCCACCAGGGAGGTTGGTTAATATCTACAGAAGTACATGTTTATAGTATTCACACACATATGAAGTCTGAGTCAAAGCTTTCTACAACAACATGATGGACAAAGAAATTTATAAAATATTAATGCAAGATGATTTCCACCCATGGACTAAAGACTTTAAATATTAGGTTTTGTATTGTGTGTTTCACTAAGTTGCTGCCTAGGAGGATAATTTCTTGGAATTTTATATTTGTCTGAGGTTAATGACATGTAAAATTCACTCATAAAATATTGACTGTAAAATATAAAGTGAAAATTGTCTTGAGTTAGATCATCTTCAGGCTGTGACTTACGTTTCCAAAGAGCATTTCTCAAAGGTTTTATTTATAATAGCTACTATCTGCTAGCAGAACTCATCTTTGACCTCATGAAGTTATTTATTATACTCATTTTTTAAAGGTGACTAATTATCAAAAGTCTTTACAGGACTTAGAAATTACTAGGGCCTACTCAATAATCATATTCTCAGGGGGCGGAGCCTAGGAGTTGTTTTTTTTAATGAAGCAGCTGATTCTGGTCAAATTTGGAAAATACTACATTTAGAAAGTCTAACTCTTCTATTTTTTTCAGAGATCTATAGTTTAAGATATAATTTTATTAACTCTCTTTTACAATTGCTTTAATGCTGGAATTCATGTAATTATGTGGGATATTCGTTTTTATAATGCATTTTGTCAAATTTCTATGAAAGCAAATCTATTGTTTGTACATCTGTTAGAGTACTCTGTTGTTCCTTGCTTCAGGTTTAACATTTTTTTCCTATTAATCAGGAAGCAATCCATTATAAGGAAATATCACTTCAACTAAAATATACATAAATAAAATTTAATTCCAATATTTTTTCATAATCTTACTTGCCACTCTCTTCTATTCCTTAAAAAATATATATTTATATACTTATTGATGAGGGTACCCCTGCAAAAATATAAAGTTGGAGGGCAGACCCCTGGTAGTACAAGTTCTCCCATTAGGTGAGTGTCCTGGGAATCCATCAGCATCATTGTACCGACTAGTGTTGTGAGAGGTTGGATTCAGCTTCAGTGAATTTTTTTTCATGATGGTGATTTACAAATGTACCTCCCCATACTGTGCTGAGTGTTCAACAGTTTTTGACCAAAAACGGCATGACCCCTGTCCTCCACCCTCCCAATGCACCAGATCTCACCCTAAGCTACTTCCTCCCACTCCTGATGGGAAAAAAAAAAGCCTCAAAGGAAAACGTCTTGCTAATGTGGAAAAGGTGAAACAAAAAACAGCAGGAACACTGAAAGGCATCAAAGTTGATGAATTCAAAAACTGTTTTGAGCTGTGGAAAAACATCTCGATAGGTGTATTGCATCAAAGGGAGAGTATGCTGAAGGTGACAGAAATTTAAACATATAAGAATAAATACATACTTTTAATAATAAATTCTGTTTTAGGGGGAGGGTACCCCCCACACACACACAACCAGCTACTTTTTGCCTCTGTTATGAATTTACTTGGATTGTTGCCCTTCTCTCTCTCTCTCTCTCTCTCTCTCTCTCTTCGGAGTAACTCATTCCCATTCTTCAAGGTTCAGTTTGTTTCACATTTATTGCCTCTGTCTTCCTCAACATTCATTCACAGATATTTGTTATTCATTTTATATGTTCCAGGCGCCTGTTAGGTATAGGACACAAAGATGAATTATAGTCCATAATTCCTGCCAAAAATAAGTTTACAATTTAGATCAACTTAATTACTTTATCCCTCTGAGTATTTTTTTGTCCCTATCTGCTGTGGTCTCCATAATAGTATTTCCTGATATTTTCATTTCAAAATAAAGGGAATAAATGGCTGGGGATGGTTTGAAACTAGAAAATATGCGAAGGGGTTGTTCTATGCCTGGCTTTGTGCACCCCAAGACCTCAAGTAGTAGAGAATGTTAGAATTCTTATAACATATTCATACCACACTGTGTGCCACAGCACAGTTGCTGGAATATACTCATGAAACATTTACCTTATTTCATTCTGAGTGCTTTTTTTCTTAAAATTTAAAATTTTTGTCAAAATTGTCTAGATTAATAATAATTTTTACTGTACATATTTATTATAATAGCTTTATTTTGGCAGCTTGTCATATTCTTTTTCTTTTTCTGTTGTCTTTCTTTTCAGTGCCTTTCTTGTTCTCTTGCCACTATTTGTGTCTTATTTGCTATCGGTAGATAAAACAATAATCAAGTATATTAAGAATTGTAGTTTATGGAAGACTCAATAAAATGCTGAATCAGAACATGAAGATTAATGTACTTGACTTTGATGCAACACATTTTATTATTGACTCTGAAATTGCCAAGTTATTCTAAAGCAGTCCCGCTTTCAGTGCTACACACAGCACACTGATTGAGGCTTTCCTGGAAGCCTGGTTTTTAAGATACAACTGAATTATTTTCTCGGTTTTTATCAGATGTCCCTCTAAAGCAAATTTATGACCATATATTATAACCTCAGAGCCCAAAGAAAGAATGGTTTGGGGGGATTAACAATGTCTAAAGAAAAGAAAAGAAGGAAATGCCAATGTGCAGATCATTTTAAGAAAATTCTATACCGTTCAGCCACTGCCATTTTCTCTGGTCTGTATAATGAAAGTCATCATGAAGTTTAGCAAAGTTTCTTTTTCAGATGGTTCAGCCAACCAGAAAGGTCTCAACTGTATTGTTAATCAGAGTGAGCAGAAATAACCACTTTTAAATACATTATCCATTTGAGGAAAATGAACTCTTTTAAAGTATAATGGCACCATCTGGTAAATTAGTTTTTCCTCAACTTCAAACACTAAAAGGTGTATTTCTTTCAAAAATTTTATTTCCAGATAGTATTTATTCACCTGTCCAATATTAGATAATGGACAAAGCAATAGAAGATACTACTATGAGCTGGACTTAGTCAGACCCAGAGGAGTCTATTTAATTTCACGCTTGTAAGGTCACTTTATCGGAGAACAGGCCTACAGCACACATTGAGGAAAAGGCCACAAATCTTTGCTGATCACTTCATCAACAGTTTGACATTTGCCAACTATCCTCAAAAAATTTACAAAATTAGCAGTTGTTTTCATGCTGATTTTCAGACCATGGAAGAAATAGTGAGTTTATGCTTCAATAATTTCCACAAAACCCATAGCACTAATATGAAAAAAAAAAAACTAAAAATTGTGTCAGAACTCAAACAACACAAAAATTGTTGTAAACCACGGACAATACAAAAATTAAAAGCAGCACCCGCAACTGTGGCTGCAGCTGGAACTGCCGCTGAGTATTACCTCTGGGAGTAGATAGTGGCCATTGTGAATTTATCTCTTGCAAAGTAACTGTGGCAGGGTGGAGGGGAGCAATGTAGCTGGCATAGAAAATGTTGAATCAGACTATTTAATTTAAAAGGCTGTGGTACTCCCTCATATTAAAAAAAAAGAAAAAGGCAAACCATAAAAAAACAAACAAAAAAAACACTACTACTGCTGATTTTATAGTTTCCCCAAAACTATAGACAGGAAGATAGACACAGACATCCAGTCCTATGCAGGAATCAGCAAACCTGTCAGCAGGCTCTGCTAGTACTGTGCCCATACTCGATGCTGCTGCAACTTTGTTGTAAGCCATTGTAAGACCTGTTTAGTATCAGTACCAAAAGATTCAGGTAGAAGCCAGTAAAATATGCTAGATAAAGAAAAGGGGATAGAGAGTGAAAGAAAGGAGGGAACAATGGTTGTAGAAAGTCTTGTCCTAAAACTTACCTTCTAAAATTTATCAATAAATTGCATCCTAAGAAGCATAACCACCAGAATCAATATTCAAGACATGTATTCTCTTCAGATAACAGCAATTTTGCTGAATTACGTGACAAAGATGTTCAAATAATAAATGAAACATAGTTTCTAATACAAAATAAACAAGATATTTTTAAACCAAACAGGCTTATGTAAAATTAAAACAAGTAATTTTTGAGGATGAAAGAATTAGAATTTTCTAAGAAAATAAATTGGATAAAGTAATTTTTCTTGGACACAAAGGGGAATTGAATAAACCAGAAGCAAACACTGAGAAATTCATTCAGAATCTCCTGGTGAAAGCCAAAAAAATTTTTTTTTTAAATTAAAACAATATTATGAGACATGCAAGACAGAGTAAGAAGTTCTACAGCATATCTAAAAGTACTTTCTGAATGAGATAAGAAAGTGGATTGGAGAAATACAATATTTGGTTATAAAATTGATAATAATTTCATATAATTAAAGAATATTAATTGTCTTTAGATTGAAACTGTACACAGAATTTTTATTAGCATACATTTTAAACAGAGAAACATTGAAGTGAAATTGATTAATAGCCTGCAAAATAACTTAACTTTCAGAGAAAAGATAATTAAGAACAGTTAGCATAGTAAAATTCTTGTCATCAACACCAATGATATTGAACAAAATTTTTAATACAAGCCAAAATATACTCAGTCTGTCTTTCATCAGGGGAACAGGGAGAAATACAAGCATTTTAAAACATATATATAAAGATCTTACCACAGAGACCCATAATTAACAATAACACCACCACAACCACAACAAAACTATTATAATATACACTTGAATAATTATTTAACAAGCAATAGAATGGATACAAGAAAAATAATAGGAACTGAATTGGTAAAATAAGTTGATAATATCCTCTTGGGAAAAAGTACTGATGTTTCTATATGTGTTTTAACAAAAAGTTTAAACAAAAACTCAACAAAATTCTGGACATCATAAAATAGTCAAAACAAGCTAAAACCTTAGTACAGAAGAATATAAAAATGATAACTATCAATTTGTACAGAAATATTTAGATAAATTATAGTAGATAATATTAAATTCAATCATTTAAAAATAGTTAAAATTAAATAGTAGAAATGCTATGTATTTCTCCAATTAATCAGTTGAAATAATAAGGAATATAGAAAGTCTAATATAATGGAAGACAGGGAATGTGGGTGAAAAATTAACAAACAAAGAAAAAATAATGAGAAATAGAAAATTCAAACTCAGATAATATAAGTAAACAAAGAAAAACAATATGCATAATGGTATCTCTGAATATATGCCCTTCTCACATTTTGTGATTCTTTGACTATAAATGGAGCTACATTATAAATATATTGCTCTTACTTTGTACTCATGCTTAGTCTTTCCTTTTTACTTATTTTTTAAAAATACATTGGACACGCTTGCTTAAGTTTTTCCCTGCTTGTTTTTTTGAAAGGTTATCCCAGCTATTAAGATTAGGCTACCCCAGAATATCCCTGCATGCCTAGGTGAGGGATTTTACTTAATTCTGGGCTTTAATGTTAAGACACCTATCTTGGCTCTCCCAACTAAACTATGTCTTTAGTTCTAGATTGACCAGTTGTAAAGTTTGTATCTGCATTATCTTTTTCTTAATTCTTCCTTACCATTGGTGGAAAATGGAATGGTATTTATCAGGATCTTTCAGACAACAAATAGACACAAATTGAATTAATCAATTATTGAAAATATTGTAATATTATATTTTTGTAAAAAATCCATCCATATTCTGCTTAAGAAGACAAAATTCAAAGAAAACTACATGACATATTAAAAAATAAAGGGAATGAAATAAGTATACCCTACAAATATTGGTATTTGCTGAGTCTTCCTTTAAATTTACTTTTGTGACCTATTATTAACATTCGCTGAACATGTACTATGTGCCATGCTTTTTCCTATGTGTTGACTTAGTAGTTCATCTCAACAACTCTAAAAGATAGCCTTTCTTTTCTTCTTTTAATCCTGATGAGGAAAACGAAGAATTGGGCATTTAAATCATTTCCCCAGCCATCTTTCTCACAAATGATTGACTTGGGTTATGAAATAAAAAATTTTCACCAAATAGTATCCAAAACATTTGAAATATCACCATCAGACAAGCCAGAACTTAAATAAAATGATTAATAGGGATAAAATAAAATGATCATTTTAATAAAATAAGTGCTTTTGCAAGAAAATGTAAACATCATCATAAGTTTGGGCTATACATAAAATTGCTTTAAAACATATAAAGAAGACATAAAAATTATATATGCCAAAATGTAGACAAAATTGTACAGTCATGAAGAAGGACAAACAATATGAACGTCGCAGCAGATTGGATGGATTTAGAGTCAGTAATAACCAGTGATCTATCACAGAAACAAAGAACAGAGTACCACATGTTCTCACTCATAAGTGAACCCTGAACATCTACCATAGTATTAGAAGAAAGAGATTGGCAACAACCAAGGAGGGAGGGGGGAGGAGGGGCCGTTAATCAGTGAGGGTACCTGATCTCCAACCAGGTAAAGTAGGAATCACAGGGAGGCCCAAACTTTACCTGTACAATGTCCACTTGTATACCTAATCCTGAATTGTACCCCACATCTTTAAAATAAAATACAAAAAAAGAAAATATAGAAGAAATTGTTACTTTTCTAGAAATACTTAAATTACCAAACTTAATCTAGACTAAATAAAAAATATTATGAGATCACAACTTTTTCATTAAATTGAATTGGAACCCTAACTTTCTTTAACAAAGTTACCTAAAATGTATTTATCAAAATTTCAGGGATCAGATACTCTCTTCTTAGGACAGAGAAAAGATGGGGCTCTCTATAATTTATTTCATGCTGCTAATACAATTTTGAAGTCCAAATGGGGCAGATTAGTCAATAAATGGTGTTTGACAACTATTTCTTCAATATGGTGCAAGTAAAGATTGCAGTTACTTGTTTCCCTGAGAGAGGATTATGCAATCCCACATACTGACCTTGGGTCTGCCACATGATATGTGTAGCCAATGAAATGTGATCAGATGTGGCTTATGCCATCTCCAAGTAGATGCTCTAAGTGTCCTAGCAAATTTTCACCAACATTCTTGCTGTTCTCTCCCTGCTTCCAGGATGGCATATTCTTGATTAGGACTGTTCCTTCAGCCCGGGTTCTGGACTGAAAAACACTGTAGAGCAGAGTTGCTGCTGACTTGCAGCTGGCTGTGTCTAAAGTAAGACAGAAATAAACTGCTTGTTTTGTAAAGCATTGAGATTTCAATTTTTTCTCTACTCTCTCCTCATTTTCTCCTTCTCCTTTTCCTCTCTTAAGGTAACCTCATGGACAAAATAAAGACACAACTTATGAATTTAAAATATTCGAAAAATAATATCACATGATGTTTCAGATTTGTAAATATACATTTTTTAAATTTAAAAATCATGACAATTTGGGAGTGGAGACATTGTTTCCAATGGTAAAAACCATCCAGCATCTCACAAGAAACACCCATCAGTTGTATAATACAAAAATACATAAATAATGCAAATATATTGAAGATTTGATAAAATAGTACAATAGATATATGATTGTTCTTTATTCTCTATTATTGTCTTGTATGCTTTCCCTTCTTTCTCTCTTTCTTCCTCTCTAGATAGATAGATCTCTGTATATACACGTATAATATATATTTATATATTATGTATAGATACTCATACCTAATAGAGAGAACCACTCTCGTTGAAATTTGAAATGTCAAGAACAGACAATAGATTATGGGTCATTTGGGAACTTCTCTCTAATCACACTCGAGGCAGTCTGTGCAATGAGCCAACCATTAACTCCGAACTAGAACTGATGTCTATCTTGGTGTCACCATTTTTTTACTTGGTTCCTATGAGACTTAGTGTCCTCATCTATAGATTAGGGATAGAGATTTTCCTGAGAGTCATTCTAAGGTTTAAATGGAATCATTCTTCCTTAATGCCTGAAGATATCATAATTTTAAGTGTTGAAGAAATATAAGTTTTCATTTCTTTTTTTATTTTCTTGAGAAAGAAGAATTTATTAAGAGGATAGTAAAGCTCCCACAGTGGAGGGGGGACCCAAGGGGGTTGCCCAAGTTTTCATTTCTATCTCTGAAATATTATGTCCTAATATTAGGTCAGTTCTACTTTGGGGAACACACGTGGCTTAGATGATAATTCAACCTTAATATTAAGTCAAGCAGCTATAGAGAAGATTTATAAGAATTATTTCAACTTTATAATGAAAGTCTGACTCACTGTTTAAAAAATATTGTCTTCTTAATATAATCTCTAATTTTTTTAGCAGAGAGTTGGTAAGCTTTTTCTGTAAAGGGCCAGATAGTAAATATGCTTATTTACGGGCCATCTACCCTCTGTTGCAACAACTCAAATCCATTGTCACAGTGCAAAGGAGACCTACACAAAACTCATAGACATGCATGGCTGTGTGCCAGTAAAACCTTAATCATGGACTGTGAAGTCTGAATTTTACATAATTTTTGTTTGTCCTGAAATATTGTTTTTTATTTTTGCCACTTCAACTATTTACAAATGTAAAAAAAAAAAAAAATTCTTAACCGTTGTGTCATACAAAAACCAATGGGTGAGGCTCATTGAATGTACAAGCTTTAGTTGATTGATCCCTATTCATTGCACTGACATTAAGTTTTTTTTAAGCATTGCTGTTAATATGTGTGTAATATGTAATATACATTGCCTATACTTGTAATGATTTGGTTCTTGAGAAAAGTTGTATATACTCAGAGATGACCTCAGGGAGTTCCTAGACATACTATTTTAATTTACACTATTTTTATTAACAGTTACTGGACACTGCCTTGTTGTATTATTTTATTTTAGACATCTTTTAAAATTATATTTTTCCTCATAAAGGTCATATTTGACATTTCTTACTTTTAAATGTCAAAGTCTATTTTAAATCTAATTGAATAATGTAATTGTTTTTGGATTGTCTGGTTTTACCCTGCTGAGCTTTAATGTTTTCTTCCTGAACCACTGAGTTTTATATCCTGATAATTATCTCCCTTGTTTCAAAACTCAAAATAGTCCTGGCATAAATTATATTGGAGTAAAAACTTTAAACAAGTTTCATAGTAGTCTGCCCAGTGTGTGATGATGTTTGTTAGCTAATGACTTCTGAGTCTTTATTCCTCTTTTTAATTGCAAATATTTGCTACAGTTTGATTCATAAGTTAGTACTTTAGAAGAGGTGATTTCATTATATTTTTTATCTTTAGACAATAATTTTGCTTTTCCTAATGTGAGAAACACATATATATGTATATCGTTATATCATAAAAAGTAGCTAAAACTTTCTTAAATTTGCATTTTTATAAAAAATTAATGCTTTTATTTGCTCTGTCTCTTGTTCATTATATATGCTGGTTACATCATGCATGGAAATTGATACTATTCTAAAAATATTTTATTATTTTTTTAAATGTATGATTCCATTTTTCTTTTTTCTTTTCTTTTTGAAAGCAGGATTTATTGAAAGAACAGAAAAGCTCCCTCAGTGGGAGGGGACCCAAGGGGTTGCTCAATAGTCCTATTTTTCAATCTGCCATTTTCCTTATGTAGGACTTCTATTTTTCTATAGTCAGTTAAATGCCTTTTTTCCCCTCAATTCTAATTGCATTTAAATAGCAGATTTAACATTTTCTATTATTATGAATAATGACTTATTAGCAAGCTATAAACCTCAAATTGAACTATATTTAAATTTAAGAGATATTTAAGGGGTATTATGAATTCATTAGTTTTGCTTTCAAAGCACTTATTTTTATTAATAATACTTATATAAACAAAGTATTACATTACTTTATGGAAGTTAGAGAAAAGTGAAATATAAACTATAATTATATTGGCTCATGTTTACATCAATCATTTCTTTTTTTTTAAATGTTTCAATCATTTCCCAAGAGATATACTGTGAGAAAATGTAATAACTCAGTATAAATTACATCCAGGATATATAATTTTCCAATGCTTCCAATTTTCCTAGATAAGTGGTTTGCAAAGTGTGGTCCATGGATACCTAGCAATCCTAGAGACCTTTTCAAGGGATCCATGAATTCAGAAATATTTTCATCATAATACTGAAGTGTTTGCCTTCTTTTCTTTGGTGGCATTTGCACAGAAACTGAAAAAGCAGGAAGGGCTAAAACTTCTGGCTTCTTGACATGGATTCCTGCAGTGGCAACAAACTTTACTAGTAGTAGTTCTTGTGTTTTTCACTTCAACACACACACAGCCTAAAACAAAATCAAGTTATAAGAATGGCCTTGAGGAAGCAATGCGAATAGCTTGATTACATTTTTATCCCTTAATTCCATGTCATTTTACCATATTCTTTATGTCAAGATGAGAAGTATGCACAAAGTCAATACCTGTGCATGCACTTATTTATGACAGTTGGCAGTTTTGTGCTGAAGACAACATGCACTAGCTCACAAGAGCAGATTGTAAAGATCTCTTGCTTTCTTTATTTTCATAGACATTTACCTTGGGGTAACTCGAAATCAGCCATGATGGGACAATTTGCTCCAAACAATTTGCAAACACTATGTATGCATCATGGCCATTACTGTGGCTCTGAGTAAGAAGACTGATAGCATGGCTGTTTGCAAGGATAAAGGAAATGAAACATTTTCACTTTCCTGACAGGAGTACAAAATAAGACAACCACTTTTAAAAACTGTTTGGCAGTTTATTATAAAGATAAATATATATATTTATTTATTTATTATTACTTTCTTTTTTGAGCTGGAGTCTCACTCTGTCACCCAGACTGGAGTGCAGTGGCCGCTCCCGGCCACCGCACCCTCGACCTGCTGGGCTCAGGCGAACCTTCCGCCTCAGCCTTCCAAGTAGCCGGAATTACAGGCATGCACTACCACGCCTGGCTGATTTTTGATTTATTGTAGAGATGAGGTCTCACTGCCTAGGCAGGTATCGAACCCGCGGGCTCAGGCAATCCACTCACCTCAGCCTCCCAAAGGCGTGGGATTACAGGCTGAGCCACCGAGCCCTGCTTAAATATATATATTTATATTGTGATCCAGAAATTTCATCTATAGGGTTTTCCCCATGAGAAATGACTGCAAACTTTCATAAAAGCCTTGCTCAAGAATGTTTATATCAGCTTCATTCATAAAAGCTAACAACTTGAAACATTATATGTGTGCATCATTAAGAAGTTTAGTTTGGTATACTCACTCATTAATATTCCTCAGAAATACAAAGTTTCAAAAGTATGATGATGAGTATATAGTATGAGTCCATTCATACGAAGTTCAAAAGTAGACAAAACAGTGATAGAAACAAAGAAGTGGATGCCTACAGGTGAGACAGCAGCCACCTTCGATCAGCCCCCGGCTTTTTACCTGTTTCATTGGTTCAATATTTACAAAATATTTCACTTAAAAGGAGCACTTTACCACTATGAAATGATGATAACCATGATGATGCCATACTTTCAAAATGTTGTGAGGAGATATATAACAGAAGCAGGACTCAGAATTGAAGCCAGAATGGAAAGGAAATTACATTGTGTCCCTCAATCTACATACAAATGCAGTATCTAAACATGCTGAATAACTGAGTTATACACTAAAAATAAAATGTATGACTCCAAAAAAAACAAATGCAAATGTCAACTGCTTTTATTCACTTGGTTCATATAAGAATAAAGATAAGATTATAATTAAAAATGAGACCTAGAAAATATGCATGGCAATCACAGCATCTTATTTCAGCATCATAACCTGTAACCACATTATTGAGCAATGCACCTGATTAGAATGATGAAAGCACGACTGATAAACAGACTGAATGGTAACAGAACATTTTTATCTGGTTGATATTTTTAGCAGATATTTTTGTATAAAAAGCAACCCTAGAAATTCACTTTAAAATATTACCGGATGATTTAATGTTATCTTTTCCATGCTAAAATTTAACACATCATATATTTTATGATTTACAACTGCATTGTATACCTAGATAAACTTGACAGAGGTTGTTACCACCATTGTATTCTTTTTCTGTAAGATTATTTTGCCCTGTGTTTAAATGTTAATTTTTTTTTTTTTTTTTTTGCAATTCCTTTGCTTCATGCTTTAATGAAAGCCATGCATCATTGCCTTAAGTGAAGTAAAGCACTGGGATAAAATAGAACATAAGTATTAACCTCTAACATTGGTGTGTAGGGAGGCAGAAACAAGTTTAATAACTCAGAGATAAAATACTCACAGTGTAATTACCTAAGCCTGCTCTACCCTGGCACATTAACATAGGGTAATAAACTTGAGTCTATTTTCAAAAAAGAATGAAATCATCGTCAATAATCAATTGTACCCATTTTATGGCTTATGAAGTGATTGACCTTTTAATATGAGGTCATCATCTGATGCTTGACTCTTGTAAAATATAGCAGTGTTTCATTTTATTGCTATATAAAGAAGATTTAGATGTTCTGCTCAATACTGCATAAACTTTAGAATATTCAAACTTAAGCACTTAGCTTTAAAAAAAATCTTTGGTATTAAAACTAATTCATGACAAACCTTATTTCTAGTTTGTATCATATATCTTTAAAAGTTTCCAGGTTATGTGAAGGTCAGCAATAAAACTTATTTTCTAGATTGCAAACAAAAGGTGATATGCTAGAATGTAATTTTAATTGTTTAATATATCCATGTCTTGTATAAGTAAAAATTATTTTGTGACAGAATTAGTGCTTGTTAAAACTATATAATAGATATGTTTTCTCTTTTATGCCCCTAAATTTATTTGACTTGATATGTCCATGGTCATGTAGTTTTAACTGTTTCTCTATAAATAATTAAAGTATATGCTAATTCAAATAAGACAAAAATATTATCTACTACCATTAAGACTTGATTTTAAAGATGATAACTGCATGTGAACTCTATGGAAACAGAAGCCTCCAAAAATAGTTGAGAAATTCAAAATATATTTGCTCTATCCCAAAATATATTTTAAAATATTGCATATTTAAAAAATCCTTTTAGGCAATCATAGGTTTTATTCCTAAATGAGAGTAAGCAGTGCATTTGAAGAAACTTATAATGCATATTTGTAATCATAATCAAATCTTTATTTGGCTGCTACTATGTAAGTAGTTGGAAACATGGCCCTAAAGCTAAAGGTAGCTGAAAATATGTATTTTTGAGTCATCCATGAAGATGTTACTGATTAACTACTATATTTCTCTTAGTTATAAAAAGCTTCATCAAAACTTTCTCATTTGCATTTATCAATTCATTTATGATTATATTGAGATTTTAAAATCATTATTTAGTATTTGCAGGAATGTCAAACAAAAAAATTGCTCAGTAAATAGTTAAACATCTGGGCAGCCATTTGAACCATCTCAGTGTTCGACAACTTTTGATGCTCTGCCAATTCACAGGGCCTGTTCAACTATGTGAGGGACAACTTGACATAGATATAGATCAGTCTAAAAATATGTTTTCTTGATGGAAATAATAATGAACCTTAACCAAAAATATAATAAACGTAGAAATCTTAATCTAGGTATTTTCTTTTAGGAAGATGTGATATTTAATAGAAAATGGAGAAGTTTCCCACGGCCGGAAATTAATTTACAAACCTATTCCAGAAATCATATAAAGAATAAGCCTATCTGAGGGCAAAGAAACTATAGTAAAACAGAATCTGTCACAAAAACACTGTTGACCTCCAGGTCCATTGGCTTTGCTCACCCGTGAGAGTAACTGACTCTTACAAAGGCTGTTACATTTAAGTGTAAGGCAGATTGAAAAATAGATTTTAGCTGTTTTATGTTATTATGCCCCAAAGATGAAAGCAGGTTTCAAAACTGTGCTTGTCGTTTTGAAGTATGGATGCCACAGGGAAGAGGGTATATGAAAAAAAAAGAAAACAAATTTCATTAGGTCAGAAATTCCACTGATAAATCAAAGAAGGGGCAGAAGTCACATTGTAAAATTGTGGAAGAGTCATGAAAAGCAAACCCCTTCCAAGTTCATGATAGAAAGGCTAAAGTACCTTTCACGTAGGACTTGGCAGTGATTTGAAAAAAAATTCCCAAATGGCAAAGGTGTTAGGTAATTTCAGTGGTGTTATTTAAACCCTGTGCTTAGAAAATGCCATCAAAGATGAAAACTAATAAGGTAAATGACCTTTTCTTGTTCCTATTTTAAAAACATATTTTTTATAATCCTGTTAAGTAGAAATCTGTGTGGGTGATCCTGCCATGATTTAGAAGTTTAGATGAGATTATATGAAATAAACCTTTCTAAATCAACAAGTGACATAAAAGTTAATTAAAAGCATGGGAATAAAATGATGTATCAAAAACTGGAGTAAATTTTAATGAGTTTATGATAGAATTTGCTCAATTAATTTAAAGAGGGAAAATGAGACCAAAGATAGTGTTCTATTTCAAACTCTCTCAGAAGGCATTATTTAGTAAATATGTGGCTTCAATAATAACTTATCATAAATTAATTGATCCTTTAAGTTTAAAAAAGCTTAACTGATACAAATTTTATTACTATTGTTTTGGGGTTATTAGGGTTGTTAGTGTTAATGAGTGTACTTAGGGCTATCATATAATCAAATAAAACAAGAATTTACTATAAGGAATTTTGTAGTATGCTCTTAATGGCATACAGTTGTAGCTTTCTTTCCTTTTTGATTTTTTTTAATCTTTAGTTTTATAATAAAGTCTTCTATAATTATGATGAAGAGTTGGCAGTTTATTCTCATATAAGAATAAGGTATCTCTTCAACTATATGTAAATCTAAAGAATAATTCAATACAGTCTTTATGTACTTGCAATAATGCTCAGCTGATAATTTCATACTTGTCATATGCTTATGATTTTACATTTATTATTATTTATTATTATTTTAAAGCTATCAGATCAGCATACATTCCTACAGATAAAAAGTATTTAATAAAATAACATTTCAACCTTCCAACTTTTGGGATTTATCGTTTTAAGTTAGTTCACTTGGACATATCAACAAAAGCGCAGTTCACCCTTGAAAAATGCAGAGGTTGGGGGCCCTGACACCCTGTGCAGTTGAAAATCTGTGTAGAATTCTTGACTGCTCCAAAACTTAACTACTAATAGGTTAGTAAATATTCTTGTCTGAATGGATTTATACAATTTTCATGTGAATTGCAGACCGAAGGGATTGGCAAAGAAAGCCTCAGTTATAAACGGATGGCCCTTAAATTACTGCTGTCGGTCGGGCGCGGTGGCTCAAGCCTGTACTCCCAGCACTTTGGGAGGTGGGGGCGAGAGGATGACTTGAGCCCGCTGGTTCGCGACTAGTCTGGGCAACATGGTGAGACCTGGTCTCTACAATAAATAAAAAAATCAGCCCCGCGTGGTAGCGCGCGCCTATATTTCCGCCTACAAGGAAGACTGAGGAGGAATGATCACCGGAGCTCAGCAGGCTAATATTGGCGTGGCCGTGAGCCTGCGACTGCACTGCAGCCTGGGTGCCAGTGAAAGACTCCAACTCAAAAAAAAAAAAAAAAAAAATTAGCCGGGCGTTGTAGCATGCGCCTGTAATTCTGGCTAATTGGAAGACTGAGGCGGAAGGATCACCTGAGCCAGCAGGTCCACCATGCTGGGGTGGCCATGAGCATGTCACTGCACTCCAGGCTGGGTGACGGAGTGAAACTTCAACTCAAAAAAAAAAAAAAGAAAAAACTGAAAAAAGAACTGCTATTGATAGTTTGGGTAGCTGCTAACGTTGGCCAGCCACCTCAGAACAGGATTTGGAAAAATATTGTCAACACTCCCTTACTTCCACCACTAGTTTTGCAAGGGGTCACGGACATACACCTCTAATCCCACATGTGGTACCTGAGATACTCTACCAGCCCACTGATTTGGCATATATTAGATGAGTGGACCACACAGTGCATTTTTAACATAGGGCTTATGTGGGGGGAGGGAGCACTTACAAGCAGAGAGTTTGCCATCCCCTGAGCTTTGTCTTTCCATAATTCAGGCTGCACTTAGGTCTTCTGTGTGTGCGACATGACCAATGTTCCATCACAGAGAAACTACCAGAGACAGTAGGTTGGACATAAAGTAGACCCTGAGGAAAGAAAGCCCACTCTCATGTCACACATTCTCTAGAGCCATCCTATTTTGTCTCTTACTATTTCCATCGCCTTCCATTGAGGGATCATTAAACTCAAGTATCTCCATCAATTCTGATTAATTTAGGTCAGAGTGAATTCCACAGTGGTGTACCCCATCTTGAAAATTATGCAGGCTGCTTTTCATTCTTCCAGAATGATGAGTTCCTTAGGAATCCAGGAGTTGCCATATTGTCATTATATGTGACCCCTGGGTCCAGGGAAAAAGATGATGGCCAGAGGATGCCGGCTGTGGTAAAGTCAGTGTGGAAACTCACGTCTGTCTTGATTTGAACGTCTACTTAGGTCAACACAGGAACTGCACAAACTATCCATTTATTCTCAGATAGCAGAACAGAAACAGACAAGGAAGAATGCATTATTCTCAAAAGGAAGGGAAAATTATTTTCTTTCTCATCACCTAAGGCAAAGTGGTAAGTGAAGATTGCCTTTAAGAAATGCAGTATTGGCTGGGTTTAGTTTGTAATCTCACACTTTGGGAGGCCAGGCTTTGTGGCTCAGCCTGTAATCCCAGCACCTTGGGAGGCTGAAGTGAGAGGATTGCCTGAGCTTGGTGATTAGCCTGGGCATCTTGGTGAGATCTTGTCTCTACAATAAATCACAAAAACTAACCAGGCATGGTGGGTGCGTTTGTAGTTCCAGCCACTTGGAAGTTGAGGCGGAAGGATCGCCTAAACCCAACAGGTAGAGGCTGCTGTGGCTGTGAGCCTACCACTGCACTCCAGCCTGGGCAATAAGAATGAGACTACACAACTCAAAAAATTAAAATTAAAAAAAGAGAGAAAGAAAAAAATGCAGTATTGCTTTTTTTTTTCCTTTTCTTTTCTTTCTTTCTTTCTTTTTTTTTTTTTAGCATTTAAGGAAAAAGCAACAATGAGCTGATTTTCCTTCCCAAAGTGAAAGGAGGAAGACACCAAAAGAATAACTTTGTAAAAGTCAGGAAATACCTAAATTGTTCCCTCACACTGCACTAAGTCAGAGACTGGTTACCATAGAGAGGAGATGAGATGTTTGGCCAGTGGACGGTCTTAATTTCCTCCGTCTCCTTGCTATTTGGTATCCCCAAGATAAGTGAGTTTCCAAAGAAGCAATGGATAGCAATTGATATATAGGAAAAAAGGAGAGCTTGGCTTGTTATTGGTGCCATTTCATATTTTTACCCCAATAAGTTAAGACTTTTCATCAAACCAGTTATGGAGTTTATTTTATAAGGTATTGATAGACCGTCCAGAATCTCAAAACCTCTCTGTTGTGCCCATTGGATCTTCATATTTATTTTTTAAAATGTTGGTTGGAGCAGTGTTCAAATATGGTATACTTAGTATGATAAAATCACCCAAGGTTTTATTTGATGACTAAATGAAAGTTATGCAGATATCTGCATAAAAAATATTCACATATTCACATTGAATAGCAAATACATTAGGTTTTTATTGGTTATTCTAGTGCCAATGTAACTCTAAAAATATTCAGCTTGAACTAAAATATCCCCCTTTGGAGTATGTCAGTACTATGCTTTTGACTTGATAAATTGAGTTAGAATACCTTATTCAACAGTGCAACTCTATTTTCAGTAACATTTCACTTTGAAAACAAAAGACTGACCTTCACAAAAGAATAATAAGCAAACTTAAAGCTTGCGAATGTGAACATTAGAATTAAGTTAGCCTGAATACGATACATGTATTATCATTAGTTAACATTTTTATCCTGTGTATTTTCAGAAGAATAAAAGAGGCACAAACATTTATAAGCACATAAGCCAAGATCCAACTATCTAACCAAATATTGTCTAATCTACAAAACTGATTTGGGGGAAATGTCCTCTTTCTTGAAGTTAGGAGAAGCCTCAATAACAGGAAACCAAATTTACTAAAGCATGTCAATATTGTGATTTTAAAATTATTTTATTTACTAACATTTTAATTGTATTTAATGTTTTTATTTAGTATTAATTACTTGTAGAATAAATGTTAAAAATCCGAAGACTCCTGCCACCCCAACTCCCACTTGGGAAAATCTGCATAAACAGCCTATCTATATCAAAGGAAATCATACAGATTAGCCACCGTAGTTCATGAAGGAGAGTGTCATCCCTACAAAGGGGCACACCAATTCTTCAAAAGCAGACTCTAACCACAATGAAACGTTGAAATGTCAGATAACTAATTCAAGATATTGATTATAAAGAAGCTCAGTAAGGTAAAAAAAACAAACAATAAACAACATAAAGATATTAGCAGAACAATTCAGGAGGTAAAAAGAGAGATTGACAACATTTTAAAAAATAACTAAAAAGTTCTATGATGGAGATACAAAGAGCAATTCAAAGTATTAACATTGGTTTTTTAAAATATATGTTTTGTAAGACTTTTTTCAAACAACTTTTAGAATTAATTTAATTATGAGGGGCACCCTCTCAAGATGACAACAACAACAACCACCCCCCAAACCCCTATAATTATCTTTTGTAGGGGTGCACCTTGTAGTACGCACAGTATTTGCTCTGCTCCTCTGGATCAAACAGTCAACCAATGTTTTTATCTGGAAGTTTACAACACAATTTGCGGAAGAAACGTCCCAAATTGGGATAAACAGGTGACTGGTTCTTCCACCAAGATTAGACACTGGCCCACACAGTTCTGAGTGTTCAGCAGCTTTTGACCAAAAACAGAATGACACCCTCCTTATCCACCTGATCTCTTCCCAAGCAGCTTTTTTTGTTCCTTGGATGAAAAAGTCCTCAAAGGGAAGTGTTTTGCCAGTGTGAAAGAGGTGAAACAAAAAAATGGCAGAAACACTAAAAAGGCATCAAAACTGAGGAGGTTCAAAAACAGTTTTGAGCAGTGGAAAAGCATCTCAATAGGTGTTTGCATAAAATGGAGAGTACATTGAAAATGACTAAAGTTTAAACACGTAAAAATAAAATATACAATTTTTAATAAATAAAATACCAGGTTTTGGGGAGTCCCCGCTTACTATTGTTATGTAAATTGTTTACCAATGAAATGTGCATGTTACCAATAAATTGGGTAGCAAAGGTCCAGGCATGCACTAGTTTGCTGAACCCCTTTCCTGACTTCTTGCCCCAACATGATTCTGTTCCAGTCACCCTGGCTTCCTTGATGGCTCTAGAGTCAACTAACTTGATATTTCCTAAAGACCCTCCCACTTGCCATTCTCTCTTATAGAATGCTCCTTTTACATGTAGTCACAGATTAGCTTGGGTTTCTATCTAAATTCACATTGTTAGTGAAGTTTTCTTTACAAATTTGCATGAAATTCCACATCAGCCTTTTGTTCAGATATAGCTAGTCCTTGTCATGTCTAACATATAATAATTATTCCCCATCCTGTATAATTTCCAGAAATTACTAATGCTGTTTCTTTCCATTTTTTTCCCCT
>NW_007074549.1:26504-49004 GCF_000164805.1 Carlito syrichta | reverse complement strand
CCAGAGGATTTCAGAACTAAACTGTATGAAGAAATAAAGAGATAAATCCTAGGGCTTCAAAACCCTTGAAGTATTCTTTATTCCAACTGAATAAATCCAACTGATTTCTTAAATGACAGAATATTTTTAAGAGAATTTGAAGTTTCAGAAAGTTTTGGTCATTTAAACTAGGTTTGCTACAGTGACTACAGAAAAAAATAATGACATATTTTGGTGCATAATTATTTTCCTTTATTGATGTTCTCAGAGGAAATGTAAAAACAGATTTAAAATTTTACTAAAACACTTTATTTTCCTCAACCCATTCTTTTGCTTTCTTGAGCTTTATTTGTGTCCTGTTGCAGTCTGTCCTGTCCTTTTCAGTTGTGATTAGTTGAAAATCTGGCTCCATGAGCCTTCAGTGGCTACCTGCCATGGGAGGCTCCACATTTAAACCTTACATTCTTAGTTCCATGTTCAGAGTGTAGAAAAACAATTGCTTAAATTGGAATAATGTCGTTACCAACTCTGAAATGTGCTGTATAGTCGAGTTCTTCAAGCCATCTCTCTACTCAATTAAAAAATTGAACCTATTCCTCAAATATTCTAGTTTGTGGATTTTAAGCAAAGAACAGTGTTTATAGTTGTCTGGTATTTGTTTCATTAATATTATCAATTTTTATTTGCTAATACAGTCTCTTTTCTTTATCACTCACAATATTTAGATTTTGGACAAATTTGAATAGAAAATGGTAGAAATAGTAGTCATTCATTTTTAAAAATTGATTAACAGTGGAATCCTGTTGAGAAGCTATATTTTGAATAATGACATGTGGAAAAGATATTTTATACCACATTTAATTTCCCAACATTTGTAAATCTTTTCAAGTCACCCAATTTGTTCTACTTTAATAGATCAATAAATTTTACAAAGATTTTTGTTCTTTTTCTGTTTCCTTTTGAAGATTTTCATACAGTACTTAGCATAACATGCAGCAGAAACCCTAGTACAGAATATGCAAATCTCATTGGCAGAGTTGCCAGTGCAAATAGTTCCACATATCCTATTCAAAGAGAAATAATCTACTTGAGAAAACTTTATAATGATTCAGATGAGATGAAGTCTGACAAGGAATGCAGAATTCTAAAGAGGATAATGTGTTCTCTTGTTAAAAAATGTGCAATTCTGGTAGAGTTTAGTAGTTCTTTATGATTAAGATACCCAAAATACAGGAAAGCCAGAAATGGAATTTAAAAAATGAATAGCAAGAAGTAAAAGCACACATTATTAAAACTGCATATAGTTTGTTAATTGAAGATACAACTGCATGGTAAGGAGACACTGTGGAGACATGTAGTATGTGGAGTTAAGGAGACTGGAAGCATGTGGAGTTAAGGAAGACCTACGATACATTTACTTATAGAATTTCATGGTCCTTGTACTGATAAAGCCTCATCATGATTTTTTAATGTATTCCTACATGCAAGCTACTAAGATATTTTCTTTCCATCTTCTCCAATCTCTTTCTGCCCAGTTTGGTGGGAAATATTAAAATTAAAATTGATATTAAGCAAATAATGAGTTAGATTTTTGTATTCTCCTCTACAGATTGTTAAATTGTCTTTAAATAATGGATATTTGAATGTATGTGCATTTTTTTCAAGTGATTGTCTGCATATACAATTCTGCTAATTTGTTATTATGCCTTTGTCTTCCATCATAAGAGGATGATTGAACTCCAGGATAAATATAGGACTGTACTGGAAAATGTTTTTAAAAATGACTCTTCAATATCTGTCTGGGGAAAGGGGGACACACCTCATCAGCAAGGGTTCCTGCACAATGAATATTTATATACCTAACCCTTAACTGTACCCCACAATTTTAAAATAAAAAATATATATTAAAAAATGACTTGTGGTGGGGGATTAAGCATGTTTTGTAGCAATTAGAAATTTCTATAATTTACATGGCATAAATACAGTGACTAATTTCAAACTATCAACATGATGACAATGAACATGGAATTGAGAGGAGATGTACACGGTTGTCTCTCATGTGCTTGTACAAGACAACACTAGCACACCATTCCTCAAATACCTTTTTGAAATAAAATTTTTTAATACTTTCTTGAGCTTCTCTTCTAAAAGTATTGCTATGTCAATAAAGTATACTCCATAGACTATTCAGAGAATATTAATATATTTTTATTAATTAACATGGAATGTCAGTCTTTTCTAAATATTTTCAAAGTAAGTTTATTATTTTCATACAAGCAAAAAAAATGAAATGATACTTCTATATAATTATAAAATGAAGGAAACATTCTAAAAAAGAGGAAACCAATACAACTTTTGAGTTGGCTGCATAAAGTCTAAAATAGTTGTTGAATCCATGTTATAAGACCAGCACTATACAGGGGACTTCCAGAACCGTCGAAATAAAACTTATCTATTACTAATGTCAATAATTTCTCATCTTTTATTGTGTAGTGATCTCAAAAAAATTTGATGAAAATATCCTTACCCTACAGGTGAGAAAACTGAGGCAAAGTTGAAATATTACTTTGCCAAAACTGAGACTTGAACCCAAACTTTAATGGCATCAAAACCCATCTTTTTTTCACTGTACTTTTATAATTATTAGCCCTCAATAAGTATTTTTGTGCTCTGTGCAAAGTTCTGAACATTTAGAGATGACAAACTCACTATTTTTTATAAACATAAAATAAAAGAGAGAGTAGAGAAAGGTGGACAGAAAACTAGACTTTATCTCGGATGTCTGTGTTTCTCAAGCTTAAGTAATATATTTAGAAACAGGGATTAGGGCAATTTAGTATGAGAAAGGAAAGGTCTTCAGAAAATGGGATTTTAGGGAGAAAATAATAGTGTGTGTTCTATATAATTGATTGTAACGTGTAGGTTCAATGAGGTGTATGAAGGGGCTGTTGCAGCAGTCCAAGATAGAGCTTAAACTAAGGCAGAGCCATGGATATAAAAAGATGAGATTAGATGAAGAAATATTTACAAGAAATAGTTGGTAGAATTTTCCTTGATTTCATATAAAAGAAGGGTGAACTTGTAGTCACCATTGCTGCCCTCTGTACCAAGCTAATACTTTCACTTGACGCTGCTATAAGCTTTGCTTCCTGACAACTTTCTTCTCTAGAGACTTTTCTTGTCTAAGCAACCTCACTCCAGGAAGATGAAACAAAGGCTGACCACCTTGCCTTAAAAAAGAATGACTGCAATTCAGTTTATGTTTCCGTGCCAGGTCAAGGTCAGGCATTATATGAGACCACATTCATGTCTTTCTCCTTTCATATGCTGTCTTATTTTCTTCCTTAAGTTTCCCCAGTAAATATCTCACATGGGAATTCCTGTCCCAAACTCCGCTTCTAGGGAACTTGACTTAAGACAGTCAAGGATGTCTTAACTTCATAATGGAGAGAGATGATGGTATTATTTGCAAGTTGACGGTGCTATTCTGTTCCCAAAACTTTGATCCCAATCTGTTAGTCTGTAAGCGTTCCCTCAGGATGGAGTAGAGTTTTATAAAACAGTTACCAGAAATGAATTCCATTTATAGGTTTGCTTCCGGGCCTTCCAAACTTCCTGTGTTTTTGTTAAAGATGAGTAAGAACTTTATTATTCATAAATGTACATATTTAACAAGTAAGTGAAAGTATTCTTGCACAAGTCTCTAATGTGTGATAGGTTTGAAATTATATTGTGATCTAGCCTTTTCTTTTGCATCTAATGAAAGCTTTTTCTTGTTGTAAATTAACACAAGATAGATGGCCTAGTTATCTAGTTTTTTTTCAAAACAAAACAAAAAAGGAGGTGAATAATATACATTATCTTGTTTTTAACACACATGACATGAGGATTTTATAAGCATTGACAGACAGTACATTCATAAAGATAAATTTCCTTTATTATATTCTGAAATTTTATTTCATGATGCCTATTTTTTAATTTTAAAAAACAAAGACATTTATAAAGACATACAATTATAAATGGTGAAAAATTGCTGAAAAATATATTTATTTGTAAATGCTATATTTGTGTATTGAGAGCAGGAATTTTTATATGCTTAAGATTTGCCTTGAATGCAACTTGCGTGTGAATTTGTATTTATTATCTGCATAGAAGATGCAAACATCCTTCACTGCTTCCTTTTACATAGGACATTAACTTCCTCAAAATATTAAATATCAATAGGATTTGACTGCTTTGTTTTCTCCAAAAGGAAGAATGCATTTTTCTTTCTGAATTAAGTATCCAAACAATTTAATTGAAAATTATTCCTCCTTCATCCAACCTCCCTCCCATAACATTTAGAAACTTTCTTGTGTTTACACATACCAATGAGCATGATTTGCATATTTTGAACATGTATGTATCACACACCTACACATTTAGATTCAACTTGTTCAAATATTTAGCTAATGAGTTTCAGTAAATAAAATTATATTAGTTTTATATTGCATTATTAACTCTAATATAAGATACTTGAAAAAAATGATTTTAGATGGGTAACCTCTTTTTTTCTTCATCTCATTTAATGATATTCACTGAGATGTTTAAATCAGAAATGTGGAAAACATCTTACATTTTCTTTCTTATCTCGCTATATTGAATATTGAAACCATTGCTAAGAACTAATTATTCTACGTTCAGAGTAAATCTTGACCTATTTGTATACATGGACAATAAACCTGAATCTGTGTATAGATCAGAATTCTTATCTTTTCTGTTATCAGAATATTTCTAATGACTCACAGAGTTGTGCTGCAATGCCACGTTTGAAAAATAGGCACTGCAATTTTTCCTATTGTTATTGGAAGTTTTAAGTTATAAAGGAAAAATGAGAAACTGGATTTATCAATAGTTAAATGTTGATATTTATTTTAGAAAATAAAGATAACTTCTAAAAAGAATAAAACTCTCTCAGAAATGAGAAATAAACCCATTTCTTAATATTAATAGAGAATATTATTTAGTGCTGAATCAACTTATCCTTTTTTTAAAGTTGCTTTCCAAGGTCTAGGCAAAGAAATTTTTTGAACATGTTCATTTATTAGTTACTGTGAGAATAGGGGTCAAGAAATGTGTTGTTAAGTAGCTATGAGAGTAAAATAAATGCCATGTTGAGGGAAAGAGTTTTAAGTTCAAAAATCTATATTTCTTGACATTTCCTTGAGTATATAAAATCTCTTGCCTGGCAGAATTAGATTTATTTTTGAAAATTAGTTAGATGAATAAAAATGATGGGTGTTTAAATAATCACAAGATAAAATAAACTTTCTAATGAAGAGGTATTTAATTCATTATTTATACAACTTCTTAAACATTTCAGATTTTGAAGGCCTTATATAATTATTTAATGTTTTTACTCTGTATCATTTCTGAAATGATGATTATAGAAACATTTCCTCCCTCTTTCTATTATCATATTATACTCAGAACTCACCATTATTTAACTAGCACTTGAGGTTAAAAACAAAATAAAGCAAAACATTGAACACAACAGTAGCACCAGCACTATGACTGACTTCCATTTTCTGTACACTTTTATTGTATTGCAGGTATATTTGAATTATTGTCAGGGACCATGAACTCAGGAGTTTGCTTTATTTTTATCTACCATCCTCCTGACCTGATAATTACTGGTATTTACATTACTTGATGACAAATGATAATATGCTAACTTAAATTTAAACATCAATTACTCTGCTAGCTACCCTCCAAGATGGTCCCTAATGACATCCACTCCTGGTATCCATGGCTTCGTATTATTCCCTCCTACACTATATCAGCTTTGGTCCTATGTGACCATAGAAAATGGCAGAGGGATTGGTATGTCACTTCCAACATTGTGGCTTCTCTCTTTCTGTCTCTTTCACTACTTCCTTTAGAAACCTGCAGAATGAAGACAGCTACTATGTTCTGGGGAGAGCTCCATGTAATTAGGAACTGAGGCCTCTTACTGATACTCAGGAAATATATGTGAGCCTAGAAATGATCCTCCAGCATTAGTCAGGCCTTCAGATGATGCCCATCATCTGTATTTGAACTTCACAAGAGACCCCGAGGCACAGCTGTTCCAGCTTAGCCACCGCCAAATTCCTAAGGCAGGGAAACTGTGAGATAATAAATATTTGTTGTTTTAAGGCACTAAGGAGTAATGCAATACATAATAATAGATAACAAATACATAAACCATGTATAACAAATACATAAACCATGTATACAGACATTTATATCAGACTATGTTTGAAAAGAAAAAAGTTGTGTTTTGGGACAAGAAACAATTGCAGAAATGTGTATGACCTTATATAAATATTGCTACAGATTTAGAGGAAACATAATGTAACTTCAAATTAACCTGACCCAGGTACTTTGCCAGTTAAAACTGAATTAAATAAAATAGGCTTATTGTGTTAAAACCAAATTAAGTAGGTTTATTATGTTAAAAATTTTAAATACAATTATGTAGGAAAAACATTCAAGAATGTTTTATTTGGCCTTCAGAGTTATAAATTCCTGATTATGATATGATCATTTATGAATCTTTCTATTTTATGTATATATGTATAATTCTTAAAACTATGTGCCTATTAAAGGATGGAGATACAATATTTCTCAAAACACCTACATGAGTTTACACTTCTGTTAATCAAAAAAATATATTTGAGACTTAATTTTCTACTTAGAGCTATTTAATAGCACTTTGCAAACATTTTTACAATTAAAAGTATTATATATAGGTAAAATCGGAGCTTACAAAAAATATAAACCTCTAATAATCCATATTTTGATTATAAAAAGGAAGACCCCTCAAAAGCAGAATTTATTTATAAAAATTGCGTATGTATTCTTACATGTTTAAACTTTAGTCACCTTAAAAGTACTCTCCGTTCGATGCAATACATCTGTAGACATGTTTTTTCATTCCTCAAAACAGTTTTTGAACTTGTCAACTTTGATTCGTTTTAGTGTTTCTGCTATTTTTTGTTTCACCTCTTCCACATCAGCAAAACATTTCCCTTCGGGACTTTTTTCATTTGGGGAAACAAAAAAAGTTCCTTGGAGTGAGATCAGATGATTAGGGAAAGAACATGGGGGTCATGCCATTTTTGGTCAAAACTGATGAGCACGCAGTATGATGTAGGCAGATGCACTTGTAAATCACCCATCATGAAGTTGGCAAACATGATGAAAGAATCTAAAAAAAAAAAGAAATTCACTAAGGCAAATGTAGCCTCTGATAACAATGCTATCTGGTACATTGATGCTGATGGGTTTCTAGGACACTTACCTAGAAGGAAAACTTGTACTACCAGGAGCCTGCCTTCCAAAAGATAATTCCAATTTTTTTGGGGGGGTCTCCCCGTGTACTTAGATGTTAATATGCCTTTTTTAGTTAGTTTAGTATAAATAAAATTATACCTTGATATATACATTAAGTGATAATTATGCTTCTAGAGGAAAGAAATGTTAGTCTAGTGAGATGTGTTATTTGTTACTAGGCTATGTAATAAAATAATGCGATTTGAATGAAGTGAAATATTTGGGGAAATTCTAGAAAGTGCCATGGATTTTTTTTTTTTTAATAGCCATTCTTACTGGGGTTAGATGGTATCTCAATGTGGTTTTGATTTGCATTTCTCTGATGATTAGTGAGCATGGATCTTATATAATTGCCTTTTCAAAAAAATTAGATTCATGAGTACACATGTGTATTTATTACATGGACATATTGCCCTTTTAGTAAATGTAAATATGATAAAGGATCATTGCAATACTTTATAGCGAAAAAGCAATACACCCCTCACTCTATTCCACAGTTGTTTTGTTCAGTCAGAACCAGAATGGTTCTGTACACACTGAAAGATAAATGCAATCTGAGAGTTAGTTGAAAACAGCCTGTAGGGTTAAAATGGAATTCATAAAGTTACTTTTAGTCTTCAGTATTTTCTCTATCTACAGGATCCCAAGTCGCTGCAGGATGCTATTTTTCAGTCAGAAGCATGACTGAGTGGAAATGGCATATTCCAGCTGGGTTATTGAGAAGAGCCCAGGGAACTGCTATTTCTAAAGGTGTGAGAGAGTCACACCTTTAGTTAGAAGGCAGAGTGAGCTGCTCAGGGTTAGGGACTGCTGGGAAATGTTACCACCTCTAGGTGTGAAGTGGCAAGCCAAGGGAATTGTTAATTAATCCAAAAAGAACCGCTGTGAGTGTGGAAGGGCTCTCCTGTAGAAGGAGCACAACTCACTCCTGTTCTCTCAGGAAAGAGAGTGTCTGGGGGAAAAAAAAAAGTATCCCAATTCTCTTTTTCCACCCTTCCCTGCCCTCCTACAAGTATATGTCTTTAGACAAAGATTCACCAGCAAATTAGGAGCCAGGTAGTCTATGGATGCAGTCCCTGAGTGTCCGATGTCTCACAAAAAAAGCTGGAGAAGAATGGAAGTTGGATCTGCAGAGACTAAGGAGAAATTAAGAGCACATCTGCAGTCGCTGGTTAAAGTTTGTGATATTCAGTAAGCTTTCTAGGGGAGGAAGTGATTCTTCCTTATGTGAATGTCAACTACCAACTGCAATGTTATTTCAAGCTTGAAGGGGTTGTAAGTTTTTCTTCACTTAACAAAATTCTACTAAATACATTCTTCATTCTCTATTAATCATAATGTTTTTCATGTCCAATATTTTTAGAGTGTTCCACTATATACGTCATGTGCAGTTAAACACTACCCTTTGCTAAAAAATGGTATTGTTCCTTTTTATTAGTAATTGCAGTGGATACCCTGTCATTAGGCAAAAGGCAGACTGCTAATGATCTAATTTTAACATTCTCATTCAAATTACTCAGTACTGTGGCCATGTCACTGATTAATTCTGTAACCCTACTACCTATGCAATTAACAAAAGTATGCTGAATAAATATACCGGATGTAATGAATTTTGATGTTGAAAATGTGTGTGTTAATATAAGAGCATTAGAAGCACTCTTAAATTTTTTAACAATGCAAATTAAAAAACTCTTATTTAACCCTATTTAATTGTCAACATTTGAAATGTTTTAAGTTCACTTGCTATTTTAAGTTCAAAAACAATGATTTTTCAAACTGCTTGTAGTGTGTCTTACTTTATATTACCACAGTATTGACTGCCTTAATCTTTTTTCTACTTATAAAACAATGCCTATGACATGGTAAGCTCTCATCATACATCTCAAATATATGATGAATATATGAATAAGTTGCATCACATAGTATTTCTCCTCTTTACTTAATAGTTGAAACTTCCTGAGTAATTCTAGCTATCAAGTTGTAATTAAGACATGATCATTGCTTAGCCAAGTTAAGGGGCAGATAGGATTGAGTTAGAAATAACTATAGCGACTGTCAGCTTTCCATTAAAAGATTGAGTAATTCCTTAATTTCTAAAAAAAGTTTATATATAATATTTGTCACATATTAATGCATATCCAAGATAACATTTTGTCAAACTGTGCTATTTTATTTTATTAATCACAAATACACTCTTGTATTACTACTGACGAGGAAATTGTTTAAAAAGTTAAGAGAATATTTGGAGAAAATAGATATTCCTGGTGCCAATTTTCTAGGGAAGAATTTCTCAGGCACAAAACTGAAAGAAAACTTTCAGTTTTTGGCATTTGAACTAAAAATCTATACTTCTTGGGATCAGAATTTCTCAGGTATAGACTTTGAGAGTTGATTTTGAAATGTTTGAGAGTTTTCAGGTAGCAATGTTTAAAATAAAATTTCTACTAGAGATAAAGTCAGAAGTTGGGAGAGCCCAGACACCTGATTCTCAGAGAGTTATCTAAATGTATCTTGCTCTCTTTGCCTTGTGGAGGCCAAAATTTAATCCAAGTTGTGTCTAAGTATTCATTTTTATCTGTGTTATGATAGGATGGAACTCACTAGCCAAAAAGTTAATTTATCTCTTAGAAGACAACGTAACTGTAACAGTTGATAAAAGCAAGAAATTACCAAGGAAAAGAGAAATTTGGGGAAGTAAATGGTGTTCTCTGTTTCATTTCTCACATATGGCTAAACTAAGAAGATAAGGATTTGATTGTTTCAAAGAAAGTGGATTGACAAAATCAGTTAATTAATTTTAAGTTTTCTAATATTCTCATGGAAGTCAAACCTGGAAATAAGGAAACTGGTAAATATCTCCAAAGAAGCACCTACACATCAGAAATCTATAAACGTGCTGTTTAAACATTATCTCTATATTGTCTGCTTTTTCTTCTCCATCCATCTAAATATGACTTGTTTTCAGGTTTATATCTTCATGTTTCTTCTCTTCCTGGAGTCCTTTTTTTGTCTTTGCTATTTACTCACAGTTTTCTGTCCGTAGCCTAAACTTTTCCCGATGTATGATTTCCCATTGGACTTATGGCAGGAACATTTAGATTACAGTCTGATTCTATGACTCTATCTCTGAGACTCAGTGTCCTTGTCTGTAAAATTTAAAAATTCGGCTGCATTACCTCTTTTGTGTATATAGCTCTCTTGCATTTCCTCTGCCCTCACCATGGTTCTGCGGCTTGTGAAAGTTAGTTCGGGAAATTGGGTCATTCTTGTCATACCTAGCTAAACCAGATTAGAAGAACCAGGGGAAAAAGTACTCAGGACACATAGCATATACTCCAGAAATTAACTTGTCCACCACAAGCCCAGTTGCTGAAATGACCCTAAGACCTTTTACGTAGTAGCTGCTGAAATGATCTGCTGTGACCTTAGTACTGGTTTTACCTACCACTGTCACTTAGCAGTCAGTTTGCCTAAAACTTCCCTAGTGACAAGATTTCTTTAAAACCATATATAATATTTATCTTTCTAATAAAACTCTCAACCTTCTTTTTTGTTCTTCAGACATGTGCATGCCTTATTGCAACTATTGTTTCTCAAATAAAATGTGTGAAATTTAGAGATTCATCTCTAAGTTTTATTTGACTTTGACATGTTCATTAGGTCATGCATATATGTGGTTTGCAAAAGTAGTTACTATCAAAGTGTACCTAAAATGTCTGTCCAAACAAACTCTTGAAGTGTTTAGTTTATCCACAGAGATACACGATGACCCCTCAAATATTCTTGGATTAAAACTGAGGTCATCAGATTCAGGGCATGTTTGATCAAAACTTGCATTGTAATGTATTCTAGCAAAGAAATTAACAATAGTTTCTAGTGAACTTCCTTCAATTTGCTTTTTACTAAATTGGAACTCTTGTAATCTCAAAGAATAGCTAAACACTAATATAGCTAAAGTTTAATTTTCAGTTCACTGGACATGAACTTAACAAGAACTGCTATTTGAGTATACACAATTATACCTTTCCTTGTTAATTACAGATTAAAGTACCTACCCACCAGACAGGGCTAGCAAAAGTGTTAATGATCTTGAGATTTCATTTTGTAGTTAAAAGTTAGGATTTCTAAAATTATAACTTATTCTCATTGTATTTTTTCCAGAAAAAGATTGATAATTAGTTAACCGACTTTATTAATTTCAACACTTCTAATAACTAAGAAATTTTAAAAAATAGACAAGGCAAGTAAATTGAAAATCATATTTAAGTTCATTTCAATCTTTTTCTGTAGAGATTTTTCCTATCATGTGAGACCTATATATCTGACTTGTTTAGAAATATCTGTTGAATTAATCTTGCTTTTCAAATATTAACTTGTGCAAGCTAATAGTATACTAAATTTCAAGATCTAATGCAGTATTCCTATTTGAAAATGAATGATTATCTTCCATACTATTTCTGATGTTTATAAATTATCTATTTGCTTTATTTTTAAAAAGAAGAGACAAAAAGTCATCTGCTTAACTTGGAAAAATAGAGTATTTACAACAAAGATTAAATATGTCTTCTCTTGCAGCTTATATTACTGTGTTAGGATAATTGAGAACTCTAGAATATGAAACTTGATTTAGGATTGGTTTGAGATTTTACATTTGTAGTATGAAAGTTTAAAGTATTGCTATATGTGTATATTAAAATTGTTAATTGCATAGTAGGCAAAGAGTTTGAGTAAAATTAGGACTCCTGTCTGCTCTTTGATTTTGCATAAAATCATTTACTTTACCTTAAAAGTATTTTCTAAATGGATACTTTATTTATAAAAATAAAAAATAGGATCATATACTCTTTAAATTTGCTTGTATTGCTAATTTTAGCAATTGGAAACAAGTCTTGCAAATAAAGTAAAGTAGCTTAAGAAATATACAATTCTGATTTAGCGATCTGGAATCTCCCATACTGTGCATGTTTTTGTGTGACTGTTTTTAATGATTGCTTCAATTATAGATTAAATTCTTACGAAGATTATGTAGCTAGGAGTGAGGCTAAACAAGTTTGAATCCCCTACACTTGTTTATTTTTAAAAGCCCTATTACAGTGTTTTTAAAATTATTTGATTAATATAGTACCCAAACTATTTCAGTTCCTTATAGAAAAGTATTCATTTGTGAGTACATACTAATAATTACATTCCCAACATTTTTATTTCTATAAAATATTTTGAATGATATATTTATGGGTTATATTAATTTGAAAAAAACATGAAAACTAATCTGAAAAAGCAATTTGTACTAAAGAAGAAATAAGAAAACCTAATATATATGGAGCCAGACTTTACCTTGTACATACAAATTAACTAAAGTGATAATATTTTCACTGAGTTAGCAAAAAATTTTAATGATATTCTTCATGTGCTTGGGTGGTGGAAAAACCAAGTACCACTGCAATAATGGTTTCAATTTGATCTGGTAGCATCCTTTTGCAAGACAATTTTTTTATTGTAATCAAGACATAAAATATATTCTGATATTATTTTGCCAAGCAGTGCAACTTCTAGAATTTAACAAAAGCAATAATTCAATGAATAACTATTTATAAGAAAAGAGTTAAAAAATTGTGAGAAAATATTAATTTAAAAAGTATATATATTCTTACTGCATTGTTATATAATATTTACAGTTGTAATTGTATAAATTATATAGCCATATAACAATTAATTCAATGTGTAAAAAATAAATGTGATCATGGCTATATTACTTAAAATATTAAAATATTAGCAAATATTACAAAAAACAAAAAAGTAAAAATTGAGTGGGAATAAAATCATTCCTCAATATTTTCTTCATATGTTATTACATTTGAGTGACACATATTGGGTAAAGCCTCATAAAGCATGTATATTTGATAGATATAATATGTATTTTAATTATAACATAGTATGCTAATTATAAAATATTAAGAAAAATAGACAAGAAAAAAAGGTAAAAATAAAATTGTTCTCGAATATAACAAACAAGCTACTGCTACCATGTTGCTTTTTGTGATCGTTTGTCCACATTTCTTTCTGTCTTTAAAAAATATAATTTTGTACATATACTTTTGTAACCTGATGTACTGTAAGTTTAATCCTAAGTAGTAGACAATATTTCATATCCACAAATCTAATTCTACATTTGAGTATTTCAAAGTGTATGTCTACCAATTGCTTGGTGCTACATATTAAGGTTTCCTCTTATTGTTTTTACATTATAAACAATTTTCTGATCATAATTTTCTAGCTAAATATTTTATTATATACTTTTTTAAAAAATTGTAAAGGCTGGGAAAAATGTTTTCTACTATGAAGCCTCATGATATATACTGTTTCATTGCTTTCCAGAAAGATTTCTTCATCAGGTTATGGAAAGAATATTACTTAATATTTTACTATTTTTACTTAAGAGAAATGTTTTATTTCATTTAAATAACGTGAAATCAAATAACAGTTATGGACTAAATTTTTTCCCCCAAAATTTTTATGTTGATGCCTTGAACCCCAGTATCTCAGAACATGACTGTATTTGGAGGTAGAGCGGGCTGAATACTGACTAATGTTCTTATAGTAAGAAAATTTGGACAAAGAGATACAAAGTATGCATGTATACAAAGGAAAGAGCATCTTGAGGACAAAGGAAGACAGTGGCCATGTGTAAGCAAAGGGCAGAGATCTCAGGAGATATCAAATTTGCAACAACTTGATCTTGTACATCCATTCTCTGGAACCACGCTGTGGTATTTTATTATGGAAGCCCTAGAAAATGAATATACGGTTGTTAATTTATTTTTTATTTTAAAATAATTACAGATTTGTGAAAGATGATCATACAAATTGGGTCATGCTTGCCTTACCCCAAAAAACCAGAGTAGAGACTCCAGGGGGAAAAGCACTGTAACATTACTCCAAGAATGTAATTCTCTGCAAGGCTGGTTGCTGAAATTGTCTGTTGCAACCTGAAATCAGTTTTATCGAAAACTATTGGAACAACCTTCTGCAATTCTAACAGTAATTTTACTCACTGCAGTCATTCAGCAATCAAAGCTTGTCAGTTTCCCAAAACTTTACTAGTGCCAATGAACTCTGTTTCAAAAAAAAATGCCAACATTTCACCTTTTTATAAACTTCCAACCTTCTTTTTGTCTTTAAACATACTGAATACTACTCGTTCTGTGTGTTTGCCCCAAATTGCAATTCTCGATTCCAAATAAAACAATTTTTATTTAGACACTTATCCTTATATTGTATTTCACGTCAACATATTCAGATATTTGCAAAGGAGCACAGGAATGTTCTATACATTCTTCAATTTTTCTCTCAAGGTTTACAATTTATAAAAATTAAGAATTAACATTATTATAATTTACTGTATAATTCGTGTCCTTTGGTCACATGTGTAAATTTGTGTAACCACCATCACAATCAAGATATGCTATTTCAACACCAGAAATAACTCACTTGTGATATTCCTTCAATTCATTCACCTGCCCTCCACCATCCCTGTCCTTTTGCAGCCACTAATCTGTTTCCACCACTTTCTTTCTATACATTTTGTTTTCATTTTGAGAATTGTACATACATTGGTTTATACATTGTGACCTGTTCAGATTGATTTTGTATCACTCAGCATAATGCACTTGAGATCCACTTAACATTTTGTAGTAGTCCTTTGGTATCAATAGTTTTGTGGCCCCAATTTGTGTATCCATTTTAATTGTTTGTGGTTTTTAGCTATTACAAATAAGGTTTCTATGAAGAATTGTGTGTATAATTCTGGATATAAGTTTTGATTTTTCGGGAATATTTGCCTGCTGCAATTATAAAATTTTAATTGCCTGGCCAGGTGGTAATTATGTGTTTAGTTTTTAAAGAAACTGGCAAACTGCTTTTCAGAACAATTGTACCAGTTTATTCTCTCCAGCAATGTGTGAGTTCATTGAGTTCTCTATATCTTCTCCAGCATTTGGTGTTGTTACCAAGTTATTTTTATTTTAGATATTTTCATGGTTGATTAGTGATATCTTCTTGTCTTTTTTTTTTCTTTTTATTTTCCTAATGGCTAATGATGTTGAACATCTTTTCATGTGCTTATTTATTATCTGTATATACTCTTGGGAGAAATGTCTCTGTGTCTTTTACCCATTTCTAAAAATTGAACTTTTTTTACTGCTCGGTTTACATTAACCAATCATTTTTTAAACAACCATGAAAAAATTTAACCAATGTTTCTAAAAGGCCTAATCCTTTAAATAGTTTATTTTTCAATGTTATATGAAGTAAAATTTATCCTACATTTTTTCATAAATATGAACGATATTAATTTTATTTTTTCAGACCACTAAACCTAGAGCTATCATACTGAGTATATTTTGAGAATCTAAGTCAATGTTCTAAGTATATTTAATCCAGAAACTAATTGAGATACTAAATATATTTTAATATTTAAGTATTTCTTTGAATCATTTCTCGAACTACTACATATATTCAAAGAACATTTCTGAGTTGCTAAAATCAGTTAAACAATATATATTTTATAGAATTTTTTAAGAATAGAAAAGAGTTTTGCCTACTGAAATAAGGTGATTCCTAACTCGTACATGATGAGAGTGTCTCTTAGAGAATGTGATTTTATTATATATGTAATTGATATTGCATTTACATAATTATAATTATTTTAATTCTGACACCCTTATGTTGACTGGATAAATGAACGAATAACAAAATTATATTGTTTCTATCTTTGAGAACCTTTCTATTTTACTTAGAAGAAAAACAATTAGCAATCATAAAGCAAATATTAGTTAACCCTTGTGATATGCAATTAAAATAGTGGCATTTAGAATAGCTGGAGAAGAAAGGAAGCTTTATTCAGATAGAAGGCTTTAGTTGGACTATTAAGAATAAATCTGGACATGAAGTGGGGACTTGGGAGCAGGAAAATTACTGCGAGGTGGGCAAGAGGCATAAGAAAGCTGCAAGGGAAAGGGTGATCGACATGAGTGGAACGAAATTGAGACAGCAAAATCATGGAAAATCATAGCAGTCATGTAGGTTGGAACTATAGCTTAAGCTTTCTTCAAAGTCAAATCGCACAGTTATAGCAGGGGTACCATTCTAAGTTATAGGACAGACATATGTAAGTTTTGTTAATTCTTCTGTAGAAATAACTTTCAAATACAAATACTGTCAAGCTCTTAAGCAAAATCCTAGTCACATCCCACTTAGATTTCTGCATTACTCTCATATATGGTGTCTCATCCATGTAGCGCCTCTTCTCCTTTCTTTGCATTGTGATTCTCAAGAACTTTTGTCAACTTCCCATCGCATTTAGGAAAAAAAAGTCTCTAATCTGTCCTCCCAGACCCCACTTGATCACCCTTCCAGACAGCTCCCAACATCTCCTCCCTCTATGATCCAAGAACCTAGCTCTTCTTGAATTTCTCATGTGTACCAAATATTTCCCCATCATAATCTATACAATTACCTGTGCTTCAAATCTTCCTAGGTTGGGTCTTCCGTCTCCGTCTTTCAAATATGGACACAAATGTTGGCTTCTCAAAAAAAGTCTTTTAAAATTTTCATTAATAGATCCCTTTCTCTCATAGTATTATGTCCATTTCCATTTTCTTTATAGAAATTATAATAATTAGTAATTGTTTATTTATTTATTTATTTATATTTTTATTTTTGAGTTGGCACCTTCACGGCCATCACAACTTCAACCTGCTGGCTCAGGCAATTCCTCCACCTAGGCCTTCCAAGTAGCTGGAACTATAGGTGCACACTACCATGCCCAGCTTACTTTTTGATTTATTGTAGAGATGAAGTCTCACCAAGTTTCCCAGGCTGGTCTTGAACCTCTGAGCTCAGGCAATCCTCTCGCCTCGGTCTCCCAAAGTGCTGGGATTACTGGCTTGAGTCACCGTGCTCAGGCAGTAATTATACATTTAAAAGATAAATTACTTTTTTAATATGTACCCCCAGGAAACTTTGAATTTCAGGGAAGTGGAGACCAAGTTTGCCTCGTGCAGGACAAAACATAGCAGTCGATAAAGTAAGTGATCTATCACAAAAACAAAGAACCTGAGTACCACATGTTCTCACTCATAAGTGGATCCTGAACATTTATCATAATACTACATGGAATGAATTGGCAGTAGGGTTGATGCCAGGGGAGAGACAAAGGAGAGCACATAACACTAATAAGAGTACCAGACTCCAAACCAGTCTAAGTGAGGACCAATGAGAGGCCCAAACTTCACCTGTATGCTGACCACTTATGTACCTAACTCTAAATTGTACCCAACATCTTTAAAACAAAAATAAATAAACAAATAAATAAAATAGTTGATGTATAAAATAGTGACTGTTTTAATAAAATAATATTTTACAGATATTCGTCTAACAGAAGTATGTAGGGTGAATTAGAAAGGTGAGGACCCCAGTTAAGAAATCACTTGGCAGTCTATGACGACTGGTTTAGAGTGTCATTAGAGAAGAGAGTAATTTAATGATGGTGATAATAGAGACAAAAATGAATTTGGGAAATATTTAGAAGGGAAAAAGTAAGATGACTCTGTATACTAGCTAGGGGAGTGTAGGAAAATGCTACCAGTATTTCTATATGTTACAATAGTGTTTAGGTATTTCTAGATATACTATTGCCTATGATCCAGAATTTTTCCCTACACTAAGTTTTCATCTTTTTTTGTGTATCAATTTTTCGCTTTCTATATCACACTTGTCTTTTTTCTCTGTAGCTTAATCAAAATCAGTGACATGACAAATTATACTATTAATATTTCTATGACATCAAAATATATATTACAAAAAATTATAATAAAATATGAGAAATACTGATTATGAATTATATACTATTAAGCAAATTTCATTTCATTTGGCTATATTGCTAAGATGAGCATTTATTTATGTCTTAGTTTATGCTTGATTTCCTGGGTTTTTTTCAATAGTATCCATTCTCTTTATAAAAAAATGAGAGGGTTCATATTTGTGTGTGAAGTTCATTTTCAGAAACAGACTAAATAGACCATAGGCTGTAGACAGTAAACTGAATATAATGTTACTTTCTTTTTTTCCCAAGGGAAAATGTAGTTAAATTGAGGATCTTGTATTAAATATCAAGTCATAGGCAACCTCTTCGGGTCCCCTCCCACTGTGGGAACTTTTCTATCCTCTCAATAAATCCTTTCACTATATATATATAAAGTCATTACTTACTGAAGATATGTACTCACCATTTATATTTGTATAACTATGTGGTGCTTGTGAAAATATAAAAGATGTTTCCCTATAAATACTAAATATAGCAACATTGATGAATTTTTGAAGTGTCCTCTTGAGTTATTCATATTTAAATTGTAAAAATTGAACAGAGCAATACATCTAAATTCTATCAAAGTTTATAATGATATTTGAATATGCTGGGCTTCCTCATGAATAGGTTAACAGGAAAACCTTGAGTCTGTCTTAGATTTTGGCATTATGTTACTGTAGGTTTTAAAAACAGAAATTTGCTTCCTATCAAGCCATTGGTTCCCATAATATGTTTTTAAGTGTTTTATTGGCTACTGGAATAAATACATCTACTGGTGTTCTATGTTTTCACGGTGGGGAAAAAAATCATGATCTCTCCCTTCACCACACTGGCCTTTTACCTTTCTCTTATTCATCGAGTTACTCCTGTTTCCTCAGGTTTGGGAGGGTATAATGCTTAGGGGCAAAGAGGGATAAGCCTCTATACTTTTCAAGGGTTGTGTTTGTTCCCCTCCTAGAAACTGAGGGATATCCCATATCCCGTGCCACAGAAGGAGTCCAATCACTGGCTCCTGCTGCTCAGGGTATTTTGGTAGAATCTTTAGACACTTGCCTGTTCCTTCTCTCTACATCCCTGACCCTGACTTTTGGGTCTTTGAAATGTATGTGGGCATGGTACTCTGGCCACTTTTCTTGAGACACTCTCAGTTGCCGCCTCCTTCTGGCATTATTATCCAGGGGTCCCTGCACCTGTCACACGGTCATTTTTGAAGAATTCTTTCAAATTGACACTAGCTCAGCTACCCTCTGTTGTGTACATTTGGAAATGAAAAACCTTCACTCTCGCAAGATTGCTGATGAAATGCAGCCCTCTCTTCACCATATTGCCTAGGGAAGCTTCCTGTTACATGATTTGAATCTACAAGAACCCATGTGTGCTCTGTCTTGATAGTAGTTAACACATTTCTGCAGATTACAAGAATTTATCTAAGGTAAAATGCATCCTTTCCTACAAGCACATTCTATGACTCTGTTGGGGTCCTTTGTTGATCCCTTGCTTGATTTGAGGAGGAAAGTTCAGTTTTGTCTTTCTCCACACAGAAGAGTGGCAAAAAAATAACAGATCTGAACTCTCATAAAAGAGCTATATAACTTTTTAAACAAATTTCTATTATCAAACAGCCTATTTCCAACTTCCCTTATTTTCTCATTAAATGCATCAGAAGTTAGCAGTGACCTTAAGGTTGCAAGACAAGTTTAGGCCTCATTTTATAATACCTTATTAAAATATCTAGCACAGCCATTTATCATGTGTTTATGCTTAACTCTGATCTTCTGTTCTCCTAGTAATGACTTGAGACAAAACAATGAAACATTGGTTAAAAATCTTTTTTATCTGTCCTTTATTAATAAAAAACGTTTATCTATATGTTAAAATTCATATTTTCTACATTAGTAGAATAGTTGTTTACAACATAACTAATTAATATTTAAAATATTTCCTTGAATATTTGTTCACCCTGAATGTTAAATGACTGTAAATAAAAACATAAACATTCTCGTTTTCCAGATTTCGGTGTCCTAACAGATGTATTTTGAAAAACGTTTTATTACATTTATTCATGCCTTGATAAGACTTGGATTTCTATTTGAAGTAATCTTCAATCTCCAAAAGAGGCATACACGTAACAATAAAAATTTAAAATATATGTTGTGCTATGTTAATTTACATAACATACATAGCCATCACAAAATATCTGCAACCCAATAAATACATTTATTCTTTAAGTGTGATTTCTAGCAATTGATATGACATAGTTAGAACAGTTAAATATTGTGTGTCCACTTGAATAAGCTATGATTCTCAATGGTTCTGTTAAATTCTGATCTAGATGTTGCTGTAAAGTTATTTTGTAGATGTGATTAACATTTAAAATCATATGACATTAAGTAAAGGAGAGTACCTTCCATAATGTGTGTTGTCCTCATCCAATCAAGTGAGGGCTTTGAGAGCAAAAGATGGGGGTTCCCAGGGAAGAAGGAATTCTCCTTCAAGTGTGTGATATAAAAATCCTGCTTGAATTTCCAGCTTGCTTGTTTGTCCTGTGGATTTCCAGCTTTCCAGACCACACAATTGTATGAGCCAACTTTCTAAAATAAATCTCAGTTTCTCTATCATCTCTATCTCTATTTCTAATCTATCTCCTATTGGTTATGTTTCTCTGGAGAACTCTGACTGGTAAAAGAGGTATATTGATTATAAAATACTATTATTCCTTATAATATTTTTAGATTATTTTATAGTATAGAATAGATTTAAACACAATATATTTCACTAATAGCATGTACCATAGCTTTATTTTTCTTTCTTTTCTTAATATCTTCTTCCTCTGTTTTTTGAGGAATTTATAATTCATGCTAAGATCTAGACAAATGCATGGACTAGAAAACCTCTTTTGTATAACACTTGTAAGTATATTATTGTATTTGCCAATTGAAATCCAAATAGATTTATAAAAAAGAAAGCTCCATGGACATTTTGAAATGTGAATCCTGTGAAATTAACGTGATTTTTGAGATTTATATGCTGAATGTATGATTTTAAAAAAACGCCCTTTATAAATAGTTCGCAATGAAGTCATGACTTATTTTGCCTGAACAAAACATGACATTGATTTTTTTAAAAAGTCATTGTGATGGTTTCACCGTTGATTACCTAGTTGAAATAACTACTATTTCAAATATTAAAATACTTGCTGAAAGAGAACGCTTGACAAAGGGGCTGACTGTATTAAACACACAATCACCCTCCTCCTGCTGATGGGAAAATGGATAACCTTAGAAATATATGCCCAAACATTTAAACATTTCAAGCCTTTTAAAGTGATAATTGTATTTCTGGAAATATAGCCTGCTAAAATATCTCTACTTCTAGAAAAAATGTCCTCATGGATGTTTAGTACATGTAACAATGAATACATGGAAACTATGTTAATCTCCACTTTTAAAGAGAATCATGATATTCAGGACACAGCTTGGCAAATCCCAATAAGTGTTTGAGCTTTCCACTTATGGAGATTTGTTAAATTTAGTCTTACACTTGACTATGTGTTTTTAGGAGTGTGTCATCTTCAGAAGATTCACTGAAGAGTATTTCAGATTGTTAAAATCGTAATTCTGTATTATAAGATTAGGAATTTAAATCCCAATTTAAGAATAGTTGCGATTACTGGTGCATTTGACCAACTACCAAATGATTAGTTGTTAAACTCAATATTTGGTTACAACCAAAGCTAAAGTTAAATATCAGTGTCATAGAATGAATTTATTGGAGTATTTCCACAGATAAGCCTGATATTGTATATAAAATATATTAAATTTTACAATTGTGTAACTTCACTCAAATTTTATTTTAAGGAAAAAGCAATAGTTTATTCATATTTCCAAATATAAAAATGTTCAATCTCTACTGTAGTTATTATAAAAAAACATTGGCATTACTGCAAGGGAGTCTTATTTTAGCTGATGGGAATAGGGAAACAAGAGCAAGACATGTTTTACAAAAATCTATTATTAACAAAATAATTTTAGTAGAGGAATTGGCAATGGCAATGTTATCAATAGGTCATTACTTTTAATTCTTATTTTCTTCAAAAAATGTTGAATAAATTGTAGATTAACTTCTGAATTGCAAGTTTTGTTTGAATGTGACTATGTAAATTTATTGAAGTCATTCTAAAAGCTAAAGATTCTGCACACTATTTGAAAAGATGGTTTCATAGTATATATAAGTGTAGTTTTTGTCTTTGTGTATGTATGTGTGTGTGGTTGTGTGCATGTGTGTATATATATATATATATA